>NW_005871108.1:6275952-6307647 GCF_000147115.1 Myotis lucifugus
GCGACGATGGAGCGGGGGAATCTTTGCGGCCGCGCAGGCGCGCTGGGGTCGCCGGGCCGGGGCGTGTGGCCCCGCCCACCTCGGGAAGGACCAAGATGGTGGCCGGGCCGGGAGCGCCTCGCGGGGCCATCTTGGGTGTAGTTTCTCCGGCCGAGGAGTCTCCTCGGAGAACCTTAACTAGGACTACCCGGGGGGAAAGGCGTCGAGGGCCCCTCCCTTCCACAGCTCCTCCGTGGGAAGCCCCCCAGAAGCCTGTGGCAGAGCATGGCGTCCTTTCACGGGCCCGGAGCATTGTTACCCAAGGTCACCCGGCACCTAGCACCGTGCTGAGCGCGGGGAAGGGGCTTAGCCGTGATGGTGAATGAGCACAGAACTTTAAAGAACTACCACCCAAGACTCAGTCCCCCGTTGCATCACTAGTACAACTGCCTGCCGTACCATCTCCTTTTTTGGGTGCAACATGAGAAAATGACTTATTTTTTCAAAATGATAACACAGTAAGCTTCAATGACCCAACAACTTAAATAATACCAAAATGTGCAGGGCTAAATCCCTTTCCCAAAGGAGTTTATAATTTAGTTAATCTTGTGAAAATTAATAAGGGGAAACCTTTTAAATGGCATGAGGAATGCCAGAAGGGGAGCCCTCACACACCACCCTTCAACATTAAGTACAGATCCCAACTGGGAAGAATCTTCAATTACCAACCTCGATAGAAAGAGATGCGCCTTGCAAATTGACATTACTGTAAAAAAAAAAAAAATTCAACCAAGCAAATGTGGAGAGCTAATTGGCTTTAAGTGGTTCATGAATCCAGTAGCATCCCATCTAGCAACCAGAATACTCTGTGAGGTTGTACAAAAGGGAAGATTTTTATAGGAAGGGTGAAGCAAGGGAGCTATTTAAAAGAGAAGAGGCCAGCGGGTGTTGCTCAGTGGTTGAGGTCGACCTATGAACCAGGAGGTCACGGTTGGATTCCCAGTCAGGGCACATGACGTGTTGTGGGCTCCATCCCCAGTGGGGAGGCGTGGGGGAAGCAGCCCATCTATAATTCTCTGACATCATTGATGTTTTTATCTCTCTCTCCTCCTTTCCTCTCTGAAATCAATAAAGATATATTTAAAGAAAGAAACGTCAATGATGAGAATCATCAATCGGCTGCCTCCTGCATGCCCCCTACTGGGAATTGAGCCTGCAATCTAGACATGTGCCCTGACCAGGAATCAAACTGTTAACTCCTGGTTCATAGGTAGACGCTGGACTACTGAGTCACACCCAGTGGGCTAGATGTCTTATCTTTAAGGTCAACATTACATTCCTTATTAAGTATCACTGATTAAAAGTAAAATATTCTCTTAATTAAATTAGGGCAAATGTAACATTATCAAACATCAAGGCAGTACTGTTTATAATATTGTTTTTTGTTTTCTTAAATATATTTTTATTGATTTCAGAGAGGGAGGGAGAGAAACATCAATGATGAGAGAGAATCACCAATCAGCTGCCTCCTGCACACCCAGTACTGGGCATCACGCCCACAACCCGGGCATGTGCTTTTGTCCGGAATCGAACCTGGGACTCTTCAGTCCACAGGCCAACGTTCTATCCACTGAGCCAAACCGGCTTGGGCTATAAATATTGTTATTCATCAAGCACAATTACCTGAACCAAATTTAGGGAGAGGGAAAACTAATATTAAATGAGCACAGCCTTTTATTATATACTAGAGGCCTGGTGCATGGATTCGTACACCAGTGGGGTCCCTCGGCCTGGCTGTGTCCTCTCGCAATCCGGGACCCCTCAGGGGATGTTGGAGAGCTGGTATCGTGCCGGAAGCCGGTCCACCCTTGCTGCTTGACACAGTCGCTGCAGGGAAGAAACATCTGCACAGCTTATGTTTCAAGGGACCTGGCGTATATGGCATATGTTTGCTCCCCCTCTTAGCGCTATGTGTTTTAAACAGGACCACCTCTCAGAGAAAGGTTGTTTCCCCAGGTGGGGATTTTTCCCTGGAGTTAGGGAGGGAATGAAACCCCTTAACTAAGTGCCAAGTGGGTAGTTAATCACTTTAACTATGAACAATAACGCTTAAGCTACATAATCTTTACTTAGGATAATCTCCTTCAGTCACTTCCTTGTAGCTTATCAGTAGAGCAGTAACCTGGGAATAGCCCTTATAATGGAACACAGAGATTAACCTAGACAGGATTAAACTCAACAGAACTAGATTAACAAATGCCCTAACCTTTGGAATAGAATGGATAGGATTAAAATCAACTGGTATAAATACAGATGTAACAGGACAATAAAGACAGAACCTGGCTAGAGAGAACCTCGCTATGCTGATCAACTGAACACTGCCTCCGTGTCATTCCTTCTTTGCCGACTCCGTCCACACCTTTGGGAACCCCTGGACCTGCTGGGGCTGGACCCCAACAGTATCGGCCTGATCACCGCAGGCCAGGCCAAGGGACCCCACTGGTGCACGAATCCATGCACCGGGCCTCTAGTATGCATATAAGATCTTTGGTTAATCTCTTCCTGCCCTCCTCCCTTTCCTCTGAGATTCATCAGTCTGTTCCATGTTTTCATGCCTGTGGTTTCCACTCCTGCGTTGAGCATCTGCCCCCTGGTGGTCAGTGCACGTCATAGCCACCAGCTAGTTGGTCGGCCGGTCACTTAGGATTTTATATATATACTAGAGGCCCGATGCACAAAATGTGTGCAAGGAGCTCGGCCCTTGCAGCCCCGGCTTCATCCGGAAGGTCGTCTAAAAGGTCGTTCGGCTGTCGGATCTAATTAGCATATTATGCTTTTATTATTATAGATATAGATGATTTATGTTTATTCATTAACACTTATTAAGTGCAAAATTAGTTCTAGTTCACCTTCCACTACTATCTATATATCCTTGGTTAAATTAAGCCTCTCCAATCTTGACTTCCTCATCTATAATGACAAAAAAATAGAAGTGATGTCATAACACTATATAGTCTATATGCAAGTAAAATATAACTTATTTTTCCATGCTCTCTCCTGTTTAGCTATTGCAGACAGATTAAAACATACTTCTTATGCTTGAGTTTGAGCAAATTCTTATAAACAAAAAAATGCAATACAATGTAATAAACAAATTGGAGGAAAGTACAATCACCTTTAGAAGTGATTTATCTATCCCCATTCTACAGATGAGGAAAATGGGGATGAGATGAACATTCATTTCAAATTCTATACCTTTTCCATTATACTATTCTGCTTCTGAAAATGTAGGAAATTAACACCACTCTGATTCTTAAAAGCCCCAGCTTTCTTTGGGGCTATCTAAAGTTTCCCTTCATGCTCTACTCCGGACATTCTCCAAGCTCCAGGCTTCAATAACTGCCTATCAGTGACTTGCAAATTTTATCTCTAGTCCAGATTTTTCTTCCCAGTTTTCCACCAGTATAATCTAATAGTGTAGTTGACTTCTCCATTTAGTATGCCAAATTGAACTACTAGCTCTCCCATCTCATGAACTGTTCTATTATCCACCCAGCTTTTTAAGCTTTTACCCTCCATCATATTGATATCACTGTTCTAAACTTTTATTTCATCTAACCCTCATAGTATTCCTGTGATACAGGTTCTGTCATTCTCCTAATTTTACAGTAGTAGTGTTCAAGAGAAAACCACAGGCCCAAAATGGTGTCACGCATGCTAAAAGCCCAGGCTACCAAATCTACATTTAATACCTGATCTAATTGCAGCTTAAATCTCTCCCAGTCACAGTTAAGTTTTTTGTTGTTGTTGTTAATCGTCACCTGAGCATATTTTTCCATTGATTTTTTAGGGAGAGTGGAAGGGAGGGGAGACAGAGAAATATCGACGTGAGAGATACATCGATTGGTTGCCTCCTGCATGCACCCTGGTCAGGACAGAGGATCGAGCCTGCAACGGAGGTACGTTCCCTTGACTGGAATCACACCCACAAACCTCCAGTTCTTGGGCCAACGCTCTATCCACTCAGCCAAACCCGCTAGGGCAAGCATGTCAAACTCCGCATGCAGCCCACAACGAATATTTTTGTAACCCAGCCAATATAACAGTATGTAAGAAACGTTTTAATAAAAATTTCGTAACTTAATTTTTACAATATCCTGTTATACATAATTATTAATAACAAACGTTAGCTAATGACTGATTATTATAGTCGTGTTGCATTCATTTCTCTTATGTGCCTTATGCACAGGCGCACCATTTCTCTCTGTTAATACTAACAGCAAATACTTTAGCAGCTAATTGCCACGTCATTAGTCTTGGACTGACTTGTTTGCTGTGCACAACAGGAAATATTTTGCTTTCGGAGAACAAGATAAGTAGGTTTATTTGCAGTAAGCTTATTAATTTGTGCAGTTATTCAGTGTCTGGTAAGTTAATATTCAAGAAAAAATATTTTTATTAAAATGTTCTATCATTTTATGTTGATTACTCACTTATTTCAGCCCTTTGTATTCAGCATGTCTCTATCGAAATAAACCTACGTTTCTATGAAAATTGAAGCTTTTGTTTTTTTGCGGCCCACATAAACTTAAACCTTGTTTATTTGGCCTGTGTTAGCCTTTGAGTTTGAATGCTTGCACTAGGGCTGTTTTTTTTAAATGTTTTTATTGATTTTAGAGAGGAAGGGAGAGGAAGAGAAACATTGATCGACTGCTTCCTCGACTGCTTCCTGCATACGCCCTCCTAGGGACTGAGCCTGCAACCCAGGCATATGTTCTGACCAGGAATCGAACCAGTGACCTCTTGGTGTACAGAACGACGCCCAACCAACTAAGCCATAACTGTCAGGGTGACAGTTAGGCTTTTAACATATAGGTTACAATGCCTACAAGATTCCAGACACTCTGAGCAATTCACTCCACTCACCCACTGCCAACATCTACCACAAGCCATCATTTCCCATCTAGACTACTGCAATAGGCTGGGGTCTCTCGCATCCATACCTTGCTTACTTCTATCTATTCTCCATACAGCAACAAGAATGATCTTTTAAAAATAAAGTTCTGATCCCATCTTGCTCTTAAAACCTCCTAATGACTTTCAATTCTTTCTCAGGTGGCTCTTCCACTGGCATTCAGCATTCCTGCTTTACTGGGCTTTTTCTTTAGCATGAGGCAGCTGATCGATGTTTCTAACTCTCTATCTCTCTCCCTTCCTCTCTGTAAAAAATCAATCTATCTATTCTCCATACAGCAACAAGAATGATCTTTTAAAAATAAAGTTCTGATCCCATCTTGCTCTTAAAACCTCCTAATGACTTTCAATTCTTTCTCAGGTGGCTCTTCCACTGGCATTCAGCATTCCTGCTTTACTGGGCTTTTTCTTTAGCTTCATTCTCTCCCTCCTCAGGACTTTGGAAATACTGCTCATTTTGCCTCAAAAATTTGCCCTATTTAACTCCTTCATTCTTCTCGAATCAACTAAAACATCACTCTGCAGAGAAGTCCCTTCTTGTTCCCGGTGTACCCATTAGACTGTGAGAATCATGAGAGGAGGTCCCATGTTTGTTTTTGTTCTTTGCTCCTTTCCCATTAACTAGAATTGTGCTTGGCATATAATAGCAGGGTCTCTGTAAATATATGAAAGAATAAGGAATATAGGTCAATGCAAGGAGATATCACCTCTCATTAGCTGGTGCTTAGGCCAAAGTTTAAGACTTAACATTATAACTAGGTATTTAAATGAAATAGGTTTTATCCTACTAGGAGGATCAGAGAATAAAACATTAACAATAAATTAGTTGGTATTTTATCTAACTAATGCCGAGGTTTATCTCTACACTACTGTTCACTTTCACAATTGGCAAAGAATCTTATTTCCTAAGACCTCCCTAACTTTTAATTTTTTTATACACTCAAAATATACACAAAGACAAGGGAAAACTTTTAATTATGTACAATTTTATAATGCAGATTATTAAATACAGAGAACAATGAATCCAAGATTTAGGATGTTGACTCAATACTAAAAACTGAAGCACATTATGGGCATTAGAACATAGAGAATGGGTAGTATTTCCTCAATTTGGACATCCTGTGAAGTGATATACATATCCACCTAATATAATCAATGCCCACAACTTTTATACCTAAAATCACCCTGAGTCACACTAGAAAATTAGTCTCATTCCTTTACAACCAGAACCCAATTTGACCCCTAAAATGTTTCATTGGATTTGATCCCAAATGACTTTGGATGTTTCAAAACTTGAAAAACTTCTACACAAGATGAAGAGATGTGATCACAAAGAATATTTAAAAGACTAGACTACTAATTCTAAAGGTCATTCCAAAACAGGAATTTTAATTATCTTGCACATTCTTGGAAAAAGTGTCCATACAACATTCTTTTGGATACAAAAGTGTTGTAACTTTTTTTAAATTGATTTTAGAGAGAGGAAGGAAGAGGGAGACAGAGAAACACTGCTGTGAAAGTGAAACATCCATCGATTGCTTCCTGTACACACAATTGCCTTGTGTTTGAATGGGGATCAAACCTGCAACCTGGGTATGTGCCCTGACCAGAATTGAACCCGTGACCCTTCAGTGCACTGGACGATGCTCCAATCAACTGAGCCACACCAGCCAGGGCAGTGTTGTCACTTTTAGGAAAACAACAACGTGCTCTTCAGCCAATTATCCTCAAAGGCAATAGGTACATATCACCAGCTTAGATTGCCACGCAATCACCATGCGCTGGAGCATTCTTTCCATGTCTCTCCTCTAGAGCACCTTGTGGCACAAAGATGCATAAGGTCACTGACAAGATTTAGAACAATGTGCTGTAGGCAGGTTTTGTAACTGAAGCTTGAGCAGTTTTCGAGCTGGTGAAGAATCTAATTGTTGCGTACTTCTCTTGCCTACACAGGAAAGGAGCCAAAAAATAAATTTCAATTGAATTCAAATAAGGTTTATTGCAAACTTACTGCATGGATACTGTGCCAGACTGAAGGGCATTACAATGACAAATAAGAATCTCCGTTCTCAAGGAGATGACAGCTGGTAGGAAAGCCAGCTATAACTACAACCAAAATACATTGTAATAAATAAAAAAATGAAGGTATGTATAGCAATAATTTAGGGCTAGAGTAAGTAAGGGCAGTGTCAGTGAATTTTTGAGGAATGAACAGGGGAAAAAAGGCAATGAGTATTTCTTAAATCTCAGATTTACTAAAACAAGATGGTTTGTGGGAATTTAATTCTTAGTCTACTGTGTTTCTGTGGAATTTCCCATCAACTACGAGTACCCTCAACATAATAGTTACTGTGAAAGAGGGGGAGGGGGAACAAACCACTTGATGTGGCCTTACCCTTTGAGGCCATGTGCTAAGTAAGGGCAGTTTAAACCTGAAAGGTTAACCCTCTAGTCCCCTCAAGAGATACACTTACTGAGTTGTACTGACATCTTCTGGAAGCACTGGGTACTTTCGTCCATAAAGGCATGCAACTGCTTCACTGATCCTTGCAATTCGTCCATCTGCAGATGAAAGACAGCTATGAGCTATAAGGGTCCACGGCTTCTTTGATGTTCCTCAAACACACCAGGCAAGCTCCTGCTTGGGAGCTGTGCTTTTGTTGTTCTTTCAACCTGGAATGCTTATGTCAGACATTTTCTGTTTGCTCCTCCAGATCCACACTCCACTCCTTCACACTGTTCTATGCCCCAGAAGGCTGAGCGAGATAACCTCTAGGATCCCAAGTCCTCTGAGTTCTGGGTGGGCTTGGTCCAGAGGGAGCCCAAGCAGGGGGGGAGCTGAATGAGGTCTGCATATTTTTACCCAGGCCTGCTCAGGAAAGGATCATTCCGAGTTAGCTGCGTCTCTTAACTGAAGGTCATGGCTCTCTCAAAACAGCCCACTATGTGACTTTCTCCCCTCAGGTGCCACAGTAACTCTTCCTCCTCTCCTCCCTGCAGGCCTAGGGGTAGTAAGAGCTCAGCTGCCCCACGTTCCTTCACTAACCCTTATGGTTTCCCAATATCTACACTTTATACATAGCCCCTTATAAACTCTCCTTGAATTACACTTTATCAACTACTTCCTGCTGATACTTGGAACGATAAAATACTAGTACTATTCTCTCAAATGTCCTCATGGCTCACTTCCTCATTTCTTTCCAGTCTCTGTTAAATGGCACTTTAGAGGGACTATCAACAACTGCTCTGTATAGTATCCTATTGCCCTCCTGTACACTGTCTCCCTTACTCTGCTTTAACACTAATCACCACTTAGTATTTGTTTCTTTTAATTGTCTCTCCATGTTTCGCCAAGGTAGAGTTAATATACTTACCTTATCTTATTAAACATATTCTCCAGGTCTTTTCATTTCCAAGGATGAGAATGTAGCAAAGCTGGATAACTCAACCAAATATAAACATGAGCCAACTCACCACCAATTCCATACAATCAAAGACTTTGTTCTGGCTCTGTAATATTTTCTGGTAATCAGGCTTTGTATTAAGGACTTCATTCTGGGAAGACCCAAGATATGCTGTAGGTTCAACTTCAGTCATTTTTGTTTCAGTTGATCCTCTAAAAAACAAAGGGAGCTTTTAAGGAATTTTTATAATCACTTTGGGGAAAATAATGAAAGATCACCTAGGGAAAAAGCCTCCAATAAGACTTCATTAACCTGAAGCAATATTCTTCTTATTAACAGTGGGGTCTAAAACCATTATCTGGTATTAATTTTTTTAATAAAGAAAATTTGATTTTATTAATTTTTAGAGAGAGAGGAAGGGAGATGGAGTGATAGAAATGATGAAAGAGAAACATCAACATCAATCAGCTGCCTCCTGCATGTCCCACCGCTGGGGATTGAGCCAGCAACCCAGGCATGTGCCCTGACCAGGAATTGAACCTGCGATCTCCTGGTGCATGGG
The DNA here is from genome assembly GCF_000147115.1 of Myotis lucifugus. Lineage (NCBI taxonomy): Eukaryota > Metazoa > Chordata > Mammalia > Chiroptera > Vespertilionidae > Myotis > Myotis lucifugus. Next base: position 6,284,872 of record NW_005871108.1, read on the forward strand.
TCAACACCCAACCACTAAGCCACACTGGTCAGGCCAGTATTAATTTTTTTTTGGAGGAAAAATTAAACCATATTTATTTTATTTCTAATTTAAATTCTTTACTGTTTAAAGTATTACCTATGTCTCTTTTTCCTCCCATTGACCTCTCCCCGACAGTTCCCAACCCCCAAACCTTATTTATTTTTTAAAGCCAGACCACTGGGAAAATATATCACAGTCCTGAAACAGCAAACAGACAGGCTATATTATCATTTCAAGTAATAAGTTGGTAAAAAGACAACAAAGTCCTTATCAAAATTGTAAGGTGCCAGAGCTGGCATAGGAATACTGCAAGCCCCAGGCAAAAGTGGTATTTGGTAATGGGGAGTTGCCCCTCTTTTGCTCTAATGAAGCAACAACTCACCCCTGAGTTGCTTACTTTTTCTCCTTTAACCTTCCTGTTGCCAAAAGATTATCTTAAGTAGGGCTCTGTTATTCGAGGGGGTTAAGTAAGCAATACTGGGTTTAGGTTTCTTTCCTGAAAACCAGGTTTTTCCTAAATCCAGTACTTCATAACTCTTTTTAAAAAAATATACTTTATTGATTTTTTACAGAGAGGAAGGGAGAGGGATAAAGAGCTAGAAACATCGATGAGAGAGAAACATCTATCAGCTGCCTCCTGCACACCTCCTTCTGGGGATGTGCCCACAACCAAGGTACATGCTCTTGACCGGAATCAAACCTGGGACCCTTCAGTCTGCAGGCCAACGCTCTATCCACTGAGCCTAACCAGTTAGGGCTACTTCATAACCCTTAATGAAGCAACCAACAGTTCCTCCTTCACTGTTCATTCCTGGGTATTGGTATAGGGCACAATCAAAATCCCCTTTCCCTTCAAGATAGAGAACCACTGTAAGATTGTCCTGTCACTCTGCTGCAGACAAGCTTAGGGCCCATCATGGCAGTCAGTGAGAAGGAAGGTCTGCTCCCATACCCAGTGTGACATTGCCTCTCATGTTTCTGTGGGGTCTCCAAGCTGGAAGATGTAATGTGTGAGAAGTGCACATCCACATCTTGGGCAGAAACAGATATCCAAAGAAACCTTTTGAAGTTTTTATCCAAACTACCTCCCCCAACTCCACATCTTAAATTAACTTTATGCCCTTGTATCTGCTGCAGACAAGCTTAGGGCCCATCATGGCAGTCAGTGAGAAGGAAGGTCTGCTCCCATACCCAGTGTGACATTGCCTCTCATGTTTCTGTGGGGTCTCCAAGCTGGAAGATGTAATGTGTGAGAAGTGCACATCCACATCTTGGGCAGAAACGATATCAAAGAAACCTTTTGAAGTTTTTATCCAAACTACCTCCCCCAACTCCACATCTTAAATTAACTTTATGCCCTTGTATATAAAACAAAACCAAGCAAAGCAAATACGCAGAAACCGTTTTTCCACTTCTAAATTAGTAAGCTCATGGATTTTGTTTCACAGCTTATGGGAAATGGTGTGGTAATGCTTCTGGTAAACAGGAGGTTGCAACAAACAGAAACACCTCTCCTCAGATTCTACTAGATCACTGGCAGGCTAGAGGAAACTGTCAGCCTGTTGGTACCTCAAGGGCTCTAGCTTGAGCTGAGAGAAATGCCTATTGCCAGGATAAGCATTTGCCACATCAAAAACTCTCTGACCTAAATTTGAGCACCAGTTTTTTCCATTTCACTTTCCAGGATTAAAACATAAAGAACTGGTGTCCAGAGGCAAGTGACACATGCTTTAAACTTGCTGCCATCCTTAATTTCTTCATCTATAAACTTTGCTTAAAAGACCAAAATTCTCATTCTTCATTTTAAATAGATTCCTGCCCTCAGCCTCCATGGCCAATGGCAAAGACTTCTGTATCTGAATGGATGAGAGAGACTCCTTCATCTTCTTGGTCATGGCTGGAATGAGGTTCATATGATCATCCACACACTTGGTCACACAACCCTCCAGCTGCCGCTTCACCTGACACTCTATTCCCTGCATCTACTGAATCTTTGGCTTTGTCATTGTAATGCATAGTGCACCAGGCCAGCCGGTCCTGGAACTTCTCCCAGTCGCTGGTAACCAGGGCCTGGGCTTGAGTCAAAGGTGCGTGGAAGCACTCAATGCACCGGTGCACCTGCTGCATGGACGTCCTCACAACAGCCAGCACTGCACTGGAACATGAGGCCCTGCATCTTCCAGATATTCTCTTTCCAGACTCTTCACCATGGTGTCCACTGCCTCCTGCACCTGAAGCTGCCACAGGTCCGCCTTGGCGATCCTGTGCTGCACTGCACCACGATGGCGCCCCCATGGACTCCATTAACTCTTTTACATCACTGGACTCCAGGAAATGCTAGATGCTTCATGTCAGTTAATTCCATTTAACAATAAGATCCATTTACAAAAGAACTACAGTTGGGGTAGAGTAAAGCCAAAGCTTGTTATCCTTAAGTCAATGTCTATGATCTTTCACCAAAAAAATGCTAGGTTACCTCAATTATCTAAAATAACTGAATATAATGGAGAGTTCATAAAAACTGGTGACTCTTTAATAAGAGCAACTACTACAATTTACTGAATGCCAGACATTGCTAAGCACTTTCCATTTAACCTCATTTAACACTCACAATAACCCAATGAGATAGATACTAATATTATCTCCATTTTTTTAAAGGTATTTTTTATTATTGATTTCAGAAAGGGAGAGGGAGAGGAAGATAGAAACATCAACGACAAGAAAAAATCATTGACTGGCTGCCTCCTCCACACCCCACACTGGGGGTCCAGCCTGCAACCCGGGCATGTGCCCTGACCGGAATCAAACCGTGACCTCCTGGTTCATAGGTCGAAGTTCAACCACTGAGCCATGTCAGCCGGGCTTATCTCCATTTTTAAGTGAGGAACTTCAGGCTTAGAGATTAAGTGGCTTGCCCAATATCACAAATGAAGTAGTATTAGGATTTGAACAGAAGCAGCCTGCTTCCAGAAGCATTCCTCTTAACCAATAAGTATGCCACATCAAAATTTTTTATTCCAAAACTGACATATCTTATACATTATGTCTTCATAAAGAGAACATGTCCGGGTTGAATAAAGTAACTGATAACCACCAATGCCTGCACTGGGGAAGTTTTTCAAACCGTATTCCTCAAAGGACCTCTCTACTAAGAGGCCACTTTTGCAATTAGAGTTTTAGCTACCATTTTTAAAAAATATATATTTCTTTATTGATTTCAGAGAGGAAGGGAGGAGAGAGAGAGAGAAACATCAATGTTTGAGAGAGAATCATTGATCGGCTGCCTCCCGCACGCCCCCCCACTGGGGTTCAAGCCCGCAACCCAGGCATGTGCCCTTGTGCCCTTGGCCGGAATCGAACCTGGGACCCCCCAATACGCAGGCCGACGTTCTATCCACTGAGCCAAGCCGGGCTAGCTACCATTTTGTAGTTGGGTTCTTACCTAAGATTCTGTTTGGAAAAAAAGATTAAAAATCACTAGCTTATGCCAGAACCGGTTTGGCTCAGTGGATAGAGCGCTGGCCTGCGGACTCAAGGGTCCCGGGTTCGATTCCGGTCAAGGGCATGTACCTTGGTTGCGGGCACGTCCCCACTGGGGGGCGTGCAGGAGGCAGCTGATCGATGTTTCTTTCTCACTGATGTTTCTGGCTCTCTATCCCTCTCCCTTCCTCTCTGTGAAAAATCAATAAAATATATTTAAAAAAAAAAAAATCACTAGCTTAGACGGCCAACTAAACAAAAACCTAGCACTTTGCCACTTTATTGTGCCTTTAAGACCCAGACAAAGATCCTCTCTTTCCATCACCCTCTTTCATGTCTTTGCATTTCCACAAAGGCCTTGGCTAGGGTTCTCTCCCACACCTGCAGCTCAAAGGCTATGTGCCCACTAAAGTCCCCTGACTAATGTTTTTGGCCCAGCCCAGGATTCCAGGTAAAAAGCAGAGATGTGCCTGTCTCCCACAGGATGTAGAATGGCAGCCAAAGACACAGAACACAGGCAACTCTGTTCTTTGATTGAACATAGTGATGCCAGCTCCCTTCCTTTCCTTGACTCTCCATTTAGGGTCAGAGGTGCTAATAAATATTTTACAGAGCTTTGATTAGCCTATAAGATTCGTCATTTAATTTGTGTTAATGAAACTAAAATTAATTCAAATCAAACTCCACAAAGTGAAAACATAGCTTCTGATTTCCAATCATAGATCTAACCTGGATAAGATCTCCTCAGCCTCCTTCTGATAGTGCAGCAAGAGCTGATCCCAAGTCTGACGTTCTAAGGAAAACCTATATGATCAGAAAAAAAAATTGTTAGTTTTTGATTATCTCATTCTGAATCACTGAGGGCACCAATAGTACATTAGGTGTCTACTGTGGTTCTAAGATGTGAATAAAAAGGCCATTAAAGAATTAGAAACCATGACTGTTTTAGAGGATATTAATTTAATCAAATCAAACACATGTTCTTAAAATTAAATTAACATCCTTATTCCCTAGACTCCATTCTATGAATTTGGCCATAAGCACAGCCCATAAGATCCCAATATGCAGCTAACTTCCAGTGTTGCTACACCAGTATTGACACTCAGAACAGGATGTTTATTATTCATTTTCCCAGGTTTAATTATTTTCCCCAACTGAACTTAGATTTTTCAACAAAGGTTCATTCATTTTCACTTACTTTGTTATGTATTCCTTCATCTCAGCCACTGATGCTTCCAGAGACAAATCTGATGCTTTTCTGGAATACAGATAGCCTTGTGAGATAAACACAAATTTTTCAAGAACACTTGCTTTTAATATGATAACTTACGTAATTTCAAAGGCAATAAAACATGTTCAGAATTTATCTTTTGCCCTGACCAATGTGGCTTAATTGGTTGAGCATCGTCCTGTGCACCAAAAGGTCGCAGGTTCGATTCCCGGTCAGGACACGTGCCCAAATTGCAGGTTCAGTCCCCGGTTGGGGTGTGTACGCGAGGCAACCAACCTATGTTTCTATGTTTCTCTTTCACATCAATGTTTCTCTTTCCCTCCCCCCCCCCCCTCCGCTTTCTCTTTCTCTAAAAAAGAAAAAAAAAGTAAAAAAATTTATCTTTCGCCTGGCTGGTATGGATCAGTGGTTGAGTGTCAACCTATGAACCAGGAGGTTAAGGTTCAACACCTGGTCAGGGCACAGTCAAAACCCCCTTTCCCTTCAAGATAGAGAACCACTGTAAGATGGTTACCACAACACCGGATTGCAGGCTCAATCCCCAGTAGGGGGCATGCAGGAGGCAGCCAATCAATGATTTTCTCTCATCACTGACGTTTCTATCCCTCTCCCCCTCTCTCTGAAATCAATATAAAAATAATTTTTTTTTAAGTTCAAACCCTAAAAAATAAAATAAAAATGTTACATTAAAAAAAAGAATTTATCTTTCAACAAATATTTATTTCTTAGCCTCTCACTTTTATACTAGATCTCTTCATCTTTTCTCTCTCTCTCATCAATTCCAATTCACACATGGCCAGATGAACCTTTCTTAAAATATTCCTTTAATTTCTTCCTTGCTTAAAAACTCTGTGACCCTCTACTGCATTCAGAAGAGAAGTAAAACCTCCTTAATCTGGCACTTAAGGATCTCTGTTCTCGCTCCATCCAGTTCATTAACTTTGATTCCTACTGTTCTCTTTTATCTATTCTGTCCAATATAATCTCACTCACCCTGACCCTGAATATCCGGGGTTTTCAATCTCTCAACTCCTGTTCACATCAGTTTTTAGTGTCTTCCCCTTCCACCAATCAAAACCTTAACATCTTTTAAGGCCCAACAATACTTTTTCATATGACTGTCTTGTCTTCCTCCTTAAACTGAAGCTATCGCTGTACAGGGGACTTACACTAAGGGCTCAGCACAGCTGAGTGACTAATTCTAATGGAAAAGAAGCACTGAAAATGCCAAAATTTTGCAGATGTACTAGTACTTGGTACTCTACCTGACAAAAACAAATGAATTGTTCTACCTTTCATGTTTTTCTACCAAGGCCTATGACACACAGCCTCTATCAATGCTGGCTTATGGCTTAAATACACTGCATTAAAAGAGACACTATGTTAAGCAAAATTTTGTTTATTTTTTTTCACTCAAAAAGCCTTTATGTTTTTATTTAGCTTCCTGATTCTATGCTTGTGCCTTCAACACTTTCACAACAATTTTCAGCTCCTCAATAAGGAAAGCACACTTGATCCTGGCGCAGGCAGATCTAGCACACACGGATCCACCATAAGCCCTGCTGACATGTTTTTTCATTTTAGACAACCTCATTAGAACTTTAGGTCTCATAGCACGAGTTCCACAAAGTTGCCTGGGCTCACACCACGTGCAGATTTTGGTGCTTTTCCAACCTTCTTGGTATAAAGGTAAACAATGTCTCAGGGTTTGGGACAGCCTAGTTTTGTTAGAGGCTGTATTGTAGAACCATCTCTGGTGGTATGTCAAAAGTTGGACCATTCTAAATGCCCAAAGACTCTGTCCTCAGAAGAATGAGTCAAAATATTTTTCATTACCCGAATACCAATGTTAAGTTAAGGATAGGTGGAAAAGTAGACCTTTGCAAAGTCAAAACTAAAAAGTTTATGATGTAACCTCTAGTGACATGATTTACTGCAGGGCAGGGCTCCACCCATATAGAGGAACTACAAGTTTAGGGTTGGGATTTCTAAATTCTCTTAATATTCTTGCTTGTAAACAGCTAAAGAACATAAGTTTACAGGGAAACCTCAGTTCTCCAACTTAATTTGTTCTGAAAGGTTGTTCAAGAAGTGATTTAGTCAAAAACCAAAAATTTTTCCCATCCTGAGGTGGAGGGTGGGGGTGGGCTAGAAGGGGTCAATGGGGAAAAAACGAGGACATCTGTAATACTTTCAACAATAAAGATTTAAAAAATTGTTTTTAATGATTCCCTATTTTAACCTTTTTTATATACAGTACTTGTCTAATGTACTCTTTTTGTTTGTTTTAAGCCTCACCTGAGGATATTTTTCCACTGATTTTTAGAGATACAAAAGGGAAGGGAGGGAGAGAGACACAGAGAGAAAAAGAAACATCACTGTGAGAGAGACACATGGATTGGCTGCCTCCCGAATGTGCCCTGAAGTATGTGCCCTTGACCGGAATCAACCTGGGACCCTTTGGTCCGCAGGCCCAAACAACTTGTTAAAGAACCAAATTGTTTGAGATGGGAGACATTAGGAACTGAGGTTTGGCTGTTGCATGGCTAGCAAAAATTTGAAGAATGCTTTTCCTTTCATCTGTCTCAATCCAAAGGTAAATTCAGTAGAGGTCTAGCTAACCCACCCCCTCAAGTCACTATTATTGACTTCTTAGATCACTATTTTATTTATTTATTTATTTATTTATTTTTTATTTTTTTTTTTTTATATATTTTATTGATTTTTTACAGAGAGGAAGGGAGAGGGATAGAAAGCCAGAAACATCGATGAGACAGAAACATCGATCAGCTGCCTCCTGCACACCCCGTACTGAGGATGTGCCCGCAACCAAGGTACATGACCCTGACCGGAATCGAACCCGGGACCCTTGAGTCCGCAGGCCGACGCCCTATCCACTGAGCCAAACCTGCCAGGGCTTAGATCACTATTTTAAAGCATTATATTTGTTTGACTGTATCTCCTATTAAAATATATCAGAACAAAATACCTTGTTTGACTTAGTTATCACTATTATCTCCAGCATCTAGAAGAGCCTGGTATGTAGAAGATGCTGAATAAATGTTTGATGAGTGAATGAACAACTGTCTAATTATAATAAAAAGCCTTAATTCAATTATAATTTAGGACAGAAGGGCAACTGAACTTACCCTTTTGTATCTTCAAAACATTTCTGTAGAGTTCCATTACTTTCCAGTCTGTCTGCAAAATGTTTTAATTCTTCAGAAAGAGAAGATGCTAGAGAGAATAAAATTACATGTTATAAACAGAATATAAATTTTCACAGGAAGCTGCTGACAAAGACCTAATACACTTAAGGTAGTCTCAGCTCTAGGGTCCCGTCACATTCTAACACTCTCACCTATTCAAAAAAGTGGTATAAATATGCAGAAAGATTTAATCTTTTTTGGGGGTAGATATAGATAAAATGTAATACAATTCCTCTTTATGACATTTATTGATAGTGTTTTTTAGATCTGACTGGTGAAGAAGCAGTTAAAAAGACATATCTGCACTGACATTTCATTCTTTTCAAGAGATTTGAACTGCTGGTGCTGAAAGGAAATATATCACAGAAGACAGGCAACAGGAAAGAGTGTTATAAAAAATGTTGAAGGCAAATAAAGCATTATAAGCATAAGGTAAAAACAGTTCTCTGCTTATACCTGAAGAGTCCACAATTACATTCAGGCGAAGAATAAGGAAGGAAAAGGATGTTAAATAGCTATCAAGATAACCTTGACATATCTATTCTAATTATGGTGATGGTCCAATTCTGAGATAATTTTAATTAACAAGTAAGTCTGAGTTCATGTATTTTCTTGGTTTTTAAAGTGGATAACTGAGTATTTTGACTCTGGATGATTGTGTAGTTACTGTAAGGAAAACAGCTACTTCCTAGATAGCTGAAAACTGATTCCTGGGAAAGAATATTTCTAATTTATATCATAGATGAACAGCTAATTTCCTTAAAATATAGAGTTTCTACAAATCAATATAAGCACTACATGTCAATTTTCAAAAATGAACGAAGGACATAAACAGAAAATGAAGCACATATAGTTCTAAATAATATTTAAAAATGTTTATCCTCTTTGAAAAACAGATTAAAACTACAAAATACCTTTTATCATCTGTAAAATATCTGAACTGTTTGATAAAACTGTATTGGTAAATGTGAAAAAACAGGTATGCAAACAAATATATCTGCATATATTGTTGGTGAGAGAATAAAATGAAACAACCTTTCTGGAAGACAATCTGGTAATTTTCATCATTTTGTTTAACCTTTTTTTAAAAAAAATATATATTTTATTGATTTTTTACAGAGAGGAAGGGAGAGGGATAGAGAGTTAGAAACATCGATGAGAGAGAAACATCGATCAGCTGACTCCTGCACATCCCCTACTAGGGATGTGCCTGCAACCTAGGTACATGCCCTTGACCGGAATCGAACCCGGGACCCTTCAGTCCGCAGGCCGACGCTCTATCCACTGAGCCAAACCGGTTAGGGCTGTTTGACCTATTTTATTGCAACTCTAGAAATTTATTTTTACTTGTATATGTGCCAAAAGGCATGTGTAAAAAGGTATTTTCCCTGGCTGGTGTGGCTCAGTTGGTTGGAGCATTGTCCTGTACACCAAAAGGTCATGGGTTCGATTCCCGGTCAGGGTACATGCCCAGATTGCGGGTTCAATCCCTGGTCACGGTACATATGAGGTAGCCAACTGAAGTTTCTCTCTCCCTAAAATCAATTTAAAAACATATCCTCAGTGGGATTAGAGAAAACAAAAAAGTATCCATTACCCTATTCATTGTAATAGCAAAAGACTGAAAACCCTAAAAGCCCACAATAAGAAACTGGTTAAAAAAAATATGGTACATTTATAAAATTGAATATCATGTGGCTACTAGAGTGTCAAGACAGTCCTACATGTGCAGTATGGAATAATCTGCAATATAAACTGTTAGGTTAAAAAAAAACAAAAGACAAGGAAAAGAACAGTGCAGAGAGTATTATTTGATTTTAATGTATAATTGTTTGCAAATGCAGTATCTCTGCAATGATACACAAGAAGCTGGAAGCTGTGGTTGCCTCTGTGGAGAGGAGCTGCGACTATGGTTTGGAGTGGAGGGCAGGCTTACTTTGCACTTTTATACCTACTGAACTTCATTAGCATATATTATTATTATTTTCTTAACCCTCACCTGAGGATATGTTTTTATTGATTTTCGAGAGAGAGGAAGGGAGAAACATCAATCGATTGCTTCCAATGTGCGCCCCAACTGGGAATCGAACCTGCTACCTTTTGGTGTACGGGACGATGCTCCAACCAACTGAGCCACCCTACTAAGGCAGCATATATATATATATATATATATATATATATATATATATATATACATATACATTTTTTTAAAATATATTTTATTGATTTTTTTTACAGAGAGGAAGGGAGAGGGATAGAGAGTTAGAAACATCGATGAGAGAGAAACATCGATCAGCTGCCTCCTGCACACCCCCTACTGGGGATGTGCCTGCAACCAAGGTACATGCCCTTGACTGGAATCGAACCCGGGACCCTTCAGTCCGCAGGCCGACGCTCTATCCACTGAGCCAAACCGGTCAGGGCAGCATATATATATTTTAATGCCATTCCAAGGGGGGTTGGTTTTGTAAGGTAGCAGCTCCTGTGAATGGGGTTCAAAAGTGGGGCTTTAACTGACTTTAACAGAAGGTACAGTTCAAGGTCAAAGCTCACTTGCCTGTTCTTAGCAACTTACCTTTGGCTCTAAAACTTTCAAGACTGAAGCCCTCAGTGCCTTTTAGGAAAGGTTCAAGTTTCTGAACAGAGAACTAAATAAAGAAAAGCATTTTTAATACAACAATCAAGATTTTCCAGGCCAGTCCCAACAAAGCTCATGTAATTTTACATGCTTAATAAATGTGAAATAAACATGATTTAATTTTCATACCTAAGATTTTTCATATAACAAATAAATAGATCAGGATAAAACTATGTTGGTAAGACTATACATTTTGATTTTTGGTTTGAGAAAAAAATGGTCATTTAATTCACACAAATGACTTGCTTATCTAAACTAATCATCAATTAGCCATATAATACTGACTTAGTATGTAGTCAGACCTCCAATGTCTGTTTGAACTTAGATTTTGACCTACTCCTACTTTAAATTACCATATTCCCTGTCATTTGCTGCCAATGGCAAGAGATATTAGATTGGGGAAATCTCTCACCCTTAGCTGCTCAGTTAGCAGCAACAGTACCAATGGGATAGAGAGCCTAGTCCAGACAAAATCAGTTGCTAGGATTATATCTGGCTTTTAAATTAATCCAAACTAGAGAGAAACATCTTTTAATTTTAACAGATGTATTACACAGTTTTGATCTCTTTTTGGGACTCTCACAGTAACAGCTTAAAAAAAAGCATTTCCCATTCCCGAGAATCTCACCTGGAAACTGGAAAGCAGGAGAGCGCCAAGCCGTTTGCTTTCTGCTAGGTCGACGCTGATGGATCTGCTGAGCTCTAACATAAAATATCAATTTAAGGAGTGCTATACTCACAATTATCAAAATAAAAAACCTGAAAAATTTCCTCTCTCTTGATGCAGTCCATTTTAAGGCAAGAATGCTCAAGCAGCCTTCTTTAATTAAGGGAGAATTCATATATAGTCACATCTGATTTTTTTCAGGATCACCAAGGAATGGAATTTACCCATTTGTGCATTCTAGCTTCAAAAAGTTATAAGAACCTTCTATGTATTACATTAAAACCTTGTCTTATTAAACAAGATAGGTAAATAACTTTTTTTGATGTTTTATATTCACCATTCAAAGGAGACGGAAACATTTGAGCATTTTTATGACAGGTCCTGCAGTATGCTTTAAATACATTGTCTTAAGAGTCCTCTTATAAACTATGAGCTCCATTTTACAGATGGGGAAACTGAACCTCAGAGGGGAGATGACTTATTTGAGGCCAGAAATTGGTGAAATAAGAATTCAATCCCAAGTCTGTCACCAAAACCTGTTTTTCCAAATAATACCATGCTGTCTTCTACAATGAATTGATAACATTAATAGTAATTTGTTGAACACTTGTTATGTAAAAGGCTTTTTATTAAACACTACACACACTTCATTAAAACTTGAGGCAAATATTTTATCAATTCCATTTTACAGATGATGACACTGAGGCACAAAGACTAGGTAATAGGTAACTTGCCAAGGTCACATGGGGAGACAGCCCGAATTGGATGGGCATTTTACATAATTATGTCACTGAATCTTCAAACAAGTACAGGATGCAGACACTGTTTTTTCAATTATGCTCATTTAAAAACATCAGTTATTATACAGCAAAGGAAGTTTGCTTTGAGAATTTGAGAAATACATGTCTTTTCATCCTCTACCTTTAGCTGGTTGTATTTTTAAAGTTCTTTTGTCTCCTTTTTTGATAACTTTTCACTGCTGTTAGTTTAAAAAAAAAAACCCACACAGAATACCTTCTGCTTATAACCAAAGAAATCTGGCAAGTGGCCAGGAATAACAAGGAAATAATCTTATTACATCAGTGATTTTCTGTGATACAGAATTTTAGGTCCACATGCTCTGGAACAGAGATAAAGGTTGGGGTGACCTTAGGGAACTGCTGATGCTTACTTGGCACACCTATGAAATACATGAGCATAACTGGGGCAGCAATTTTCTGATATGCTAAGTGGCTGTTTTTATCCTGTTTTCCTGTTAGACATAGGCCATCTGGAAGTGAGATAATATCTTTAAAATAACCACAATAGCTTAACATTTGAGCTATTTACCATGTGCCAAGTATTGTGTTATAATCAATTCATTTTTTTCCTCATATAATTTTATAAAATAGATATTTCATCCCATTTACTGATGAGGAACATAAGACAAAGGAGGTTTAAGTAAGCCGCTTAAGGTCACAGTTTTTCCTGAAATGTGCTAGAGACTTTCCATGTTAAATCTTGTACTTCGAGAAACTGAGGCTCAGAGAGGTGATGTGATTTACTCGCCACATAGCTGATAAGTAGCAAAGTCAAGTCTGTCCCACTACACTCTTTCTGCCAAGTCAAGTCTGTCCCATTACGCTCTTTCTACCATACCTCACTGCCACATCTTATCTGAGCTGCAACTCCACTGTCTTATGTGTGCAGCACCCCACCTGTGATGCCCTGATGAAAGGGAGGCAGTGACTTCCGCCTGTTGATTTCTTTCATACTTGCTCGCCGCCAGGACTGCCTTCTGTCTCGATGATGGGCAGACTGTTCTTGGGGAGACAAATGAAGGGACCTGGGCTGAAGTCCTTCCTCGTGGCTGAGATCACAACACTCCCCTTTTTTAGGGCTACAGCCAACGTGACTTCTTTCCTTTGAAACTCCTTGAGTCATCTCCAGGGAGGCAGACGATTTAGTACACACTTCCACAGGATTGGGATTTGATTCCATTTGATGATCATGAGTCTTAGATGTCACTGGTTCCTCTTCTAGCACTTGTTATAAAAAAAAGTCAAAATATAAAATCAAACCCACAACTGAGTATTTGTGCAAAAAAGTGGAAATGGAAAATGTATGCCCCAGATCATGGAGACACTGAGGAAGTACCTGTGCAAATACATGAATATGTGATTCCAGCTCCACCAAGAGCCAGGACATTTGAGGACAGTGAAGAAACCTGAACTCAGGTAAAAGGTACAAAACTCACCTTCTACAGTCTCTGATCTAGTCACCGAAGTCATCCTGGGTTGAGAACCCTAAAATAGGAAAATGAGGTGATCTGTTCTCCACATTTCAGCCCCAGCCTCACTGGGGTTTTACTACACAGGAATAGGCCTTGTGCTTTCCAGCCTCTGAATTGCCCATCTCTTTCCTATAAAATTTACCTGTCTGGCAAGGCCTAGCCCAATGCCACCTCATCCACCACGTCGTCCACAGAGACCATCAGCAGGGTTCCTCATCTACTATTCTGCATTTCTATAGAACTTATCACTAGAAATACTCATATCTCCCTTAACACATACCTCTTTTATTTCCCAATTATCTTGTGTTTAACTGGTCCCTAATTTCCTAACTCAGTTGATGGCATTATGACCTACATGGTCTTCCAAACTAGAAAAATCACATTATCCTTTACTTTTTACTCTTAAAATGTCCAGATCTAGAATTCCATCCATTCTACCTCTAACAGCCTCTCTACTTCTTTTTTTAATTAAATTTATTACAATAACATTGGTTAATGACACTATATAAACTTCAGATGTACAACTTCATAATCCAACATCTGTATACTCCATTGTGTGCTCATTATCAGAAGTCGTCTCCTTCTGTCACTATTTATTGTACTATTTTTTTTAACAACCTTAAACCTACTTTTGCCCCACCCTTTATATTTGACCCCCCTTTACCCTTTGTCTTCTCCCCACCTCCCTTCTCCTCTGGTAACCACCACTCTTTTGTCTGCAACTATGAGTTTGTCTCTAAACCTTTTCTCCACTTCCACATCCTAGTTTAGTTCAGGTCTCATAATCTCCACCACCTCCCACCCTATCCACCCAATAATCCTGTCCACTAGTTTTCCTATATCCAGCCCTGCTCCTCTCCTAGCCATTCGTTAGACAGCAGCAGCAGCGGTTTTTCCAATTTTTCATAGTCTCAACCTACCCATTTCTCCTCCCCTGCTACGCCCATATCCTGCCACCACGTTTGAATATTGGCATATACAGCCTGTAAAACTTAATCATCCTTCCCAACCTAGCTCAAAAGTGAGCTTTCACACCACTTCTCTTTCCTAGCAAGGGGCTGTTTACATGTCCGTCGCCCCAGACACACTGTATTTGTATTCCTAGTGCATGTCAGCAAGGACTGACCGGAAGACAGCAGGGACCAGGCTGAGGCATCTCTACATTTGCCACGCTTACCCCTCACTCCCAGCAGAAATCTGTACGGGGGAAGGTGGGGCGGGTAGGGTAGTGCTAAGTAAAGAGAAATGAATATATCTGGAGGGACGACATAGAAAAGAGAAACAAGAACAGATATAGGCCGTAGATCTAAACCCCCGCAGTTACAACAACCACAGATTCAGGCCTGGAAATAACAGCAACAACTGTCACTGGTGAAGCTGCTTGTTAAGCACTTATGACATGCCAGGACCTGTTATATGTGACCGCTTTATTTCCAACATTACCTCTTTACCCCATTTAATCCTTCCCACAGCTCCGTAAGTACTGTCGTTCACCCCTCCTTGCTGATAGAGGAACTGAGGTTCAGAGGCAAAAGCCTGTCTGGGGACAGAGGCGGAATTCTGTGACCCACCCCAACCCTAGACCGCGGGCTCTGCACAGGCCAAGGGAGAGGCGCGATCATCCTCGGGTTTCCTCTCGCCCAGGAGGCCGCAGCGCCTCGGGGCACCCCTAGTGTCCGCTGTCGCGGGGCGGCGACCGGCCTGGACTGGGCCGAGGTCCGACGCCAAAAAGGCGGGGGCGAGAGTGAGTGGGGCCGCGTCCGGGGAAAGGTATGCGACTTCCTGACCTCAGAGCGACGCCCGTTCAGTCCGAAGCCTCCGTTCTTAATACAAGACCGCAGGTCACTCTCCGCGGCCACGAGTCAACCCTGGAGCCCCTGCACCTCTTATTTCTGGTCTGAGTCCGGTACGCCTTCCACGGACCACGCCCCGCGCCACTGCCGCCGCCGCCGCTACCGAAATCTCCCGCCAACTAAGGGCGCATGCGCGGCCGGCGGCCGGCGGCCCGGGCCTGCGCATGCGCACGCAGAGCGCCCGCCTCCTTCAAGGCGCATGCGCAAACTGGTATTTAACTTTGGTCGAGCCCTGCAGCCGCTGCCGCGTCCAAATCTTTCTCCGCCCCGAAGCGGCCACGTTAACGTCTCCGCAGCTGTGCCACGTCCGGAGAGGCCCCTCCAGGGACCTGCCGCACCGTCCTGACCTTTTGCACCCCGCGGCCCAGAACCCATCTAAGATGGGGAAACTGGAGCCTAGGTACTGGCCAAAGAAATACCTCAGCATCTGAAGGTCTGCCCCTGTGGCCAGGCTAGTGGTCCTCCTCCCCATTGATTCTTCTTCATCATCTTTTTAAAATTATTGACACTCTTACAGATGTCCCACATTCCTCCACCACGCCCCACGCCCCACGCCCCACGCCCCACGCCCCACCCCGGCTTTGCCCACCTCCACCCTGCCACCACGCCCGCCTCCTGGCCATCGCCGCACTACTGCCGGTCCAGGGGCTATGCATAGACTGTATGTTCTGGCTAATCTGTTCCCCTTCTTTCGTTCAGCTCCCTCCGCCCCCTCCCCTCTGACAGCTGTCAGTTTGTTCCATGTATCCATGCCTCTGGTTCTATTTTGTTCGTTGGGTTACTTTGTTCATTAGATTCTACATATTAGTGACATAATGTATTTATCTTTCTCTGACTGGCTTATTTCATCTAGTATAATAATCTCCAGGTCCACCCATGCTATTTGCATAGGGTACGAGTTCCTTCTTCTTTACAGCTGTGTAGTATTCATTGTGTAAATAAATGTACCACATCATTTTTATCCACTCAAATACTGATGGGCACTTGGGTTGTTTCCGATCATAACTGTTGTAAATAACTCTGCTATGAGCTATAGCTTAAGCTATATTCCCAGAAGAGGGATCGCTGGGTCAAAAGGCAGCTCCATTTTTAATTTTTTAAGGAAACTTCATACTGTCTTCTACAGTGGCTGCACCAGTCTGCATTCCTACCAACAGTGCACTAGGGTTCCCCTTCTCCACATCCTCACCAGCACTTGTGGTTTGTTGATTTATTGATGGTAGCCATTCTGACAGATATGAGATTATATTTTATTGTAGTTTTAATTTGCATCTCTCTGATGATTAGTGATGTTGAGCATTTTTTTCATGTCTCTTGGCCATCTGTATGTCCTCTTTGGAACGTGTTTATTCAGATCCTTTGCCCATTAAAATGTGGACCGTGTCTCCCAGGGCAAACTGGAGCTACGTACTGTTTGCTTCATCCTATTCGACTATTCCTGCTTTAGCACTTTTTCTCCTCTGTGGCCCTTTCAATAGTATATGGCAAAGTTCAAGAACTCTCTTTTGCAGTCTCATTGCAGGACACCATCTCCCCAACTGCCTGATGCTCCTCTGTCCACTCCCATAGCTTAAAAAAATTTTTTTTTCTAATTTGTTGATTTTAGAGAGAGAGAGGAAGAAAGAGAGAGAGGAACATCGATTTGTTGTTCCACTTATTTATATATTCATTGGTCAATTCTTGCATGTGCCCCGACCAGGGATTGAACCCATAACCTTGGGGGTATCCAGACGATGTTCTAACCGAGCTACCCCACCAGGGCTCCCATAGCTTCTTGCCTCTGCTCCTTTGATTGCCATTCCTTCTACCTGGGAAGACTTTCCCTACTTTTTCCTGGAAAATTTCTCTAATTTTAACTCTAAGCTGAGGATTCATCTCTCAGAGCCTTCTCTAAGGTCCTAGGCTGAGAACCAGATGTCCTTTCTGTACTCCCAAGAGCCCAGCCTGTGCCTTTTTCACTATCCCTGTTGGCCCCAAAGAGCAGGCTGCTTCTCAGTACCCGGTATGACGCCATGAAAAATGTCCCCCTGCATGTGTGGTCCTTTCAGATCTGCAACCTCCAATTGTTGAATTATGAGCAGTCCACAAAGTCTGAACGAGAGGTTAGGGAATGGCAGCTGGAGCATGACTGGTCATCCTTCCATAGCAGCTGTGGTCCTTGGAATTTTTTTCTGATGGGAGGCAGAATCCTGCCTTCCTGAAGTTTCTACCATGTGTTTTCAGCCTGCTGGCTCCAATACTGGCCAAAGAAATACCTGAGCATCTGAAGCTCTGGCCCTGATAGCCATCTGCCATCCAATAGCCATCTGAAAGCAAAGATTTGTCCTGGATGGTGGGACTCAGTGGTTGAGTGTTGACCTATGAAACAGGAGGTCAGGTTCGATTCCCAGTCGGGGCACATGCCTGGGTTGTGGGCTCCATCCTTAGTGTGGAGTGTGCAGGAGGCAGCCGATCAATGATTTTCTCTCATTGATGTTTCTATCTCTCTCTCCCGCTCCTTTCCTCTCTGAAATCAATAAAAATATGTTTTAAAAAAAATAAAAGCAGGGATTTGCTCTTGGTTCCCTGAATATCACTTTCTGGGAGTCAATGGTACCCAGATTCTTCTGTGTCCATCTACTCTTCCAACTCCTCATTTGTCAACATCCCAAGAACAGAACACAGTGTTCTTTTTCTTTTAAATATATGTTTATTGATTTCAGAGAGGAAGGGAGAAGGAGAGATAGAAACATCAAGGATGGGAGAGAATCATTGTTGGCTGCCTCCTGCATATCCCCCACTGGGGATTGAACTCCCAATCTGGGCATGTGCCCTTGACTGGAATCGAACCCAGGACCCTTCAGTCCGCAGCTGACGCTCTTATCCACTGAACCAAACTAGCTAGGGCCAAGACACTGTTCTGATTCAGGGCTGGTCATCCTGGAGCACAGTGAGAATATAGCTTAATGGAATCCAGATCCAATACTTCCTCTGTCTCCTTTCCCTGCTCTCAATTCGTCTACAGCTCCCTAATGTCTATAGAATGTGGACATTTGTCCCCTCACAAGGCACTGTGTGATCTGACTCAGCCTCTTCTTTTATCGTTACCCATTCCAGTGACATAAAACTTCTTACAGTTCCCCAGTTCTGCTCTGCTCTTTCTACTTTCACACGTGCTGTTCCCTCTCCCTGGAACCATCTCCCCTCAGTCTCTTGCCTACAACATACCACCATCCTCTTCATGTGGCCCTGTCCTCTGTGAAGCCTTTCCTGATTCCTCTAGGCTCCCTGAGTGCCCTGTGATTGACATCTGCTTTCCTGTCTTCTAGGCCCATCTCTTGCATTCTCAATGCTTAGCATAGGCTGTTGTTAGATCCTCAAAACAGAGACCTGTAGAATTTTTGTGGTCAGCTTCCAAGATGGCCCTCAATGGTCCCTGCTTCCTCGTGTTCATGCCTAGTGTAGTCCTCTCCCACACTCCATAGGGCTGATCTGTTTAACCAATAAAACATTGCAGAAATGATAATGTGATTTTCAAGGTTTAGTCATAAAAGACATTGTGATTGCTACCCTGCTCTCTCATAGATCACTCACTCGGGGAAGCTAGCCACCATATTGTGAGGATACTCAAGCAGCCTCATGGAGAGGTCCATGTGGGAAGGAACTGAGACCTCCTGCCAACAGCAAACACTGACTTGCCAGGCATATGAGCCACCTTACAAATGGATTTTCCAGCCCCCGTCAAGCCTTCACATGACTGCAGCCTGATTGACATGAGACCCTGAGTCACAATTACCCAGCTCCAGAATTCCTAACTCACAGCATCTGAGATATAATAAATGCTTTGGAATAATTAATTCTACTCTAATAGATAATTAGCGCATGTCTAAAGTGTCCTTCTTTTCCCATGATAATTTTTTTAAGTCTTTTGTAGAAAAGTTCGGTTCCATTTTTGAGCACTCTGCATGTTCAGTGGTCATACCACATTTCATGGGAGACTCTGAGATGTCAGCAGTCAGCAGCAGGGAACACCTGGTGGCCCCTCCCCAGTGGCCCCAAACCAGCCAGCTGGCTGTGGCATACCAGCCAGCTGGCTGTGGCATTCTCAGGGATCCCTACTTTCCAGACAACGAGGGGCAGGCTACAGTCAGGTTTCAAATCTGCTGGGAGCTCCACCCATCCCACAAGAAAAATCAGGAGGAAAGTCCATGGAAACTGTTCATATGACATACTTTATTTCCAATCTACAACCATTAAAAACCCTTTGTAAGTTTACACTGTACAGTTATTCTCATGTCTGAAATAAGACATAGGGGCAGGGAGAGCTGGTGGATTGGACCACAGTCATCCTAGCACCCAATCCATCCTGGGAAGGAGCCTTTAAAGATAGGAGTGAGCAGAAGAGGACAGTGGACAGGAGAGGCAGACAGTTTGGCCCAAGGATGCCCTTGGTTTCTTCCCTCCTGAAGACCTTTCCCTGGGCCCTCGACTGCAGGACCCTCACCAGGAAACCAGGCTGGGCAGGAAGGGGCTTCACAGTATTGGCAGGAGTTGGGAGGGGCAGGATGGAAAGGAAGGACAGCTTCTGGCTCTCTTCCCGTCACTGGGGGTTGGAGCTGCTTTTTGGCACAATCTGCAAGATCTCCTTGGAGGTGGGAGGAGGAGGAGCTGGGGATGTAGGATTTTTCTCTTGAGTTAGGTTTCTTTCCATTTGAAGAGAGGCCATGAGCCTATGAAGTTCCCAAGGGATAAATGGGCAGGGTCTTTTTCTCCTGTCCCAGGACTGCCAACCCCTGCGTGGCTTGTACAACCTACATAACCTTTTGTAAAACCCAGACAAGTGGGAGAGGTGAGCAAAGCTGGAACCAAGCCAGGGGCAGGAAAAGGAAAAATGTGTGCCTTCTCCCTGTCCTCCAGCTCCCAAGGAGGACATGGGTTTTGTTGGGGTGGGGGTGGGGGGCAGGTAAGGAGAGTTCCCAGTCTTTCAGGAGTCTAGAGTTGGTATTTCCCACCTGTTCCTGGTCTGGGCCAGCCTCAGTCCCTCACCAGGCTGCACTAATTGCTAGCATAGGTCAGCAGTAGGCAAACTCCTGTTTTATCAGAATTATCCAGAGGGCTTGTTAAACCCCAGCTTGCTGGGCCCCAGCCCAGAAGTTCGAATTCAGTAGGTCTCGGATGGTGCCAATACTTTGCATTTCTATCAAGTTTCCAGGTGATGTTCCAGCTGCTTTGAGAACCCCCAGGTATCCCATCCTCAGTGACCTGGCAAGGCCCAGCCTCGGAGGCACCAAATAACTGGGAAGCTGCTAGGAATCATCTTGTGGTGAATCCCCTGTGCGGAGAAGTGAACTAAGGCACAGAGATCAGGGGCTGAGCTGAGAGAAGAGCTAGGATACCAGGGTCCAGTGAAGAGAGGATGGTGATGCAGGACCCCAAAACATGAGGGATACCCTAAGGCCCTAGGGATCACCCTAGTTCTCATGATTACATTATACAACCAGCTAAACTCAGGGGAGTTAAGAGGTCTGCCCAGACCTGAGGCAAGTCTCAGACTGCTGGCTGAGGTTTCTCCTCAGGGGAGCAGTTTGAGTGGTGTCAGAATGGAGTGTTTCAAGGCAGCCAGGCCTGACTACCCTAACCCTTCAAGGATGCTTAGAGGAAACCAAAGCTCCTTTGCTTGGGGTCTGGGATCCAGAGGGCTGGTGAAAGGCAGGAAGAGACAGGAGCGGGGTCGATGGGATAAATAAGGGATGGTCCAAGGAGTATGAGGGAGGAGTGGGAGGAGCCCTGGGCACAGACAGGACTCAGGCCCAGCATCATGTCTCCTTTAGTTCTTGGGTCTGTGGACTTTGCAAACTGCAAGCATTTTGGGAGGGGGAGGGGCAGAGCCAGGGTCAGCTACAGGTTCAGCCAGGATGAGCTAGTTGTTCCGGAGCTGGTGAGGCCCAAGGGAGAGCAAAGAGTGGTGGGATGTCAAATGGACAGATGACCAGGGAGAGAAGACCCCAAGCCAGGCTGCATCTCCTCAACCAAGGCCATGCAGGACTGGGCAGGGTAGAGGCCAGAAGTGAGGATCCAACACCCCCGCCCCCCCCCCCCCCCACACACACACACACAGTGGGAAATGCTGGGGTCCTTCCGGCAGGCTGTGGATAGAGAAGATAATGTGACTCAAAGATGGGACTAGGAGATGTTTCTGGACTGGGGGTTGGCTGGGGCCGAGCCCAATGAGAAGGGCTGGTAAGGCTGATGCCACCTAAGGCATTGGGGAAAGGTGCCCCCTTTGGTGTGAGAAAACACAAAATAAAACAGAACCCAGAAAACACCCCCTGATCTGAAAGCAAACATGAGTTGGAAGACCAACCTTGGGCACTTCCCTGATAAGACAGGAATATGAGCCTGGGGACAGGGGGAAGGGGGATGTGAGGTGCTGAGGTTACAGGGAAATCCATGGGAGGGGAGTAGTACTGGGGAGACCATTCTGGGAGGGCTGAGGGATGGATGCTACAAGTAAGCTCAGGGTCCAGAAGAGGAAAACCTGGCCATTGGCCAGGGCACTGGGTCTGCGGGCAGGAACCAGCAGAGAAGAGGAGGCAGGGGGAGGGGAAACTTTGGAAGAAGATGGTAAAAGAGAGGATAGATGAGAGGTGGGAAGTGAGCAGACAGCCCAGATAGAGGAAGAGGCACAACCAAGATCACAGATGCCAAAACCTGGGTTTTGGTCCTGGCTCTGCCTCTAGTTTGCTGTGTGAACTTGGGTGAGCCATTCTCTTCTCTGGGCCTGACTCCTCATCTAAAAAAAGTGAGATGAGACACAAAATGGCAAAGAGTGAACAATTCCACTTATGCGAGGTACCCAGAATAGGCAAATTCATAAATAAAGTAGAGTTTACCAGGGGCTGGGGGGAGGGGGAGTGGGGAGTGTTTAGTGGATGGTTTCAGTTTGGGATGATGAAAAGTTCTGGAAATGGACATTGGTCATGATTGCACAACACTGTGAATGTACTTAAAATGGCTACTAAGTTTTATGTTATGTGTATTTTGCCACAATTTTTAAAAGTGAACGGGGCTGGTTCAGATGATCTTTTGGCCCCCTTTCCATTCACTGAGACGAGTGAGGGGGATGTCGCCCCCAGGGTCAGGACATTGAGGGGCTGGCCTAGGGACAATGAGTGTGACTGGACCACTTCACATTTGAATAGAATCTTACGCTTTTCCAAGTAGACTTGCAGGCACAGTATTGTATTTGGTCCTCATCACAAGACATGTGAGGTAGAAGGACATTACCCCCACTTTATAACTGGGGAAACTGAGGCATAGAGTAGCCACATGATCTGAGTCCAAGGAGGTCATTCAAGTTGGTGGCAGTTTGTTGTTGTTTTTCAAGTCACCTGGAAAGACATCCTTACACCTTAGGTTCATCTGT
>NW_005871108.1:6308552-6356431 GCF_000147115.1 Myotis lucifugus
CATCATCATTATTAACGAAGAGGCAGTGGGAACTTGACAGAGGGTGCGGGGGGGGGGGGTGAGGCTGGAAAGGGGGGATATTCCGAATGGGAAAGGAGAAGGAGGAAGAGCCCAAAAGTTGGGTAGGCAAGAAGAAAACAGACCGAGTGATGAA
Organism: Myotis lucifugus; assembly: GCF_000147115.1. Lineage (NCBI taxonomy): Eukaryota > Metazoa > Chordata > Mammalia > Chiroptera > Vespertilionidae > Myotis > Myotis lucifugus. The sequence goes on from NW_005871108.1 coordinate 6,308,707, forward strand.
ACTATTAAAGAAGCATGGGGCAGGCATGATGGAGCCCCATGGTGGTCAGGGTGGAAAAGGGTCAAGTTTTGAAGTCCTCAACTGTGTCACCTGGGAAAGCAACCGGTAGGGGAGGCCATGGGGTCAGCTCATTTTGAGTTCTGTGATAGTAAGAACTCTTTTTTTTTTAAAGTAAGAACTCTTGATAATGTTTTAAAATTGGTCATCCTTTGGTGGAGAAAAAATTGGGGGGAAGGGGTTGCTGGAGATGGGGAACAGGATTCTGCTGCCTTGTGCATACAGGGTCTCTAGAGCAAAGTGGTAGGATTTTCATTTCAAATACAAACATCAAGGACCCCAGGAGCATCTAATTTGGTTTTGAAAGAGGTCTCAGAAGAAACATGAGGTTGCCCACTTTAGGGCCAACCATGCCAATGGTCTTCCATTTATCCCTACCAACTCCTGCCAACACCATGGGCCCAAGCCTAGCAGTCTGTAAGGGATTAGGACCCCAGGGTTCCTTGGGACTTTGGTTGAAGAGTAGAGATGGGGAGAAAGGAGGAAGAAGACTAGGAGAGGAGGAGGAGGAAAAGGCAGGTGCCAGGAGTAAAAAGGCAGAGGGATAGCAGGAAGGGGAAGAGGGTAGTGTTCTTTCCTGGTACCCCAATGTTCCAGGGAGTCCCCACTGTGAGTCAGGCAGTTTTCTGCTTTGGGAATGTTACCAAGACTTAAAAGACATTTGAAGAAACAAACAAACTTAGAAATTACATTCCAAAAGAGTAGAGTTTTTACAAACCAAACCCTCCCCACCCCCAAAAAGAAAACACAGTTACTAATTAAAATGCTAAAAATCAAACCAAATGAATATTTACATACAACATTTTCCACCCCATCAAGCCCCATGTCCAGAGGCTTCTGTAGGAAGAGTGATGAGTGACCTTGCACAGTGGCATGCAGAAAGTAGAAACTGGGACTTTATTGAAAACCAAGATCTGGAGCGTCTGACACCAGCTGGGGGCCGGGCGGCCAGGCGCTGAGACAAGGATGGCAAGGACAATCTTGGACGAGGACGATGGTAAGGCTGAGCGGTCTATAGGCTGCAGGGTTCAGGTCTCATGAGGATTTCTCTCCAAGGCTGGGGGTGCAGGCTCCCTGGCCCTCTGCAGCTTGGGGAGGTGGCAGAAGGCCTCTGGTGGCTTGTGGCCTGTTGTGAACCTCCTCATCTGGAGATAACCCTGGAGGGGCCCCTTGACCTTTTGGGTGGGAGCACCACATTCCAGAGGGGCCTGGCCCATGGCTCCACTGGTCTGCCTCCTCTGCCCATACAGGTCACTATGTGACTGGTTGAACATGACCCTGGTGTTCTTCTGTCAGGGAATGGAGATGAAGGACTTTGGGTAACTGGTCCAGATGACCTAAAAGGGCAGAACTAGAAGCAGGTGGGAGTGCAGAGGCATCTCCTGAGTCCTGGGGGCAAACTAACCAAGCTGCTGGCTTTTGGTCTTCCTCATGGGGAATTCCACAGACAAACCATTTCATCCTGGTGTTTCCACTCTGGACATCCAGCCAGTTATAGGAGAGCCACACCTTTGCGTGTGTGTGGCCAAAATGGGCTCGCTGGCACCAAGGGGAAGGCCACCTGAGGCCTCTTCGCCATACTGGCCATACTGCAATGAGCCACGTCACAATCTATCCAATGGCCCGGGCAGCTCACTTGGGATGTGGGGGCGGGTGGGCAGTGGAGTTGGGGCTCAGAGAAGAGCCATGAGAGGTCATAAGGCTAAGCAAGGCTGGTGAAAAGGCTGGCAGGCTGGTAGACACTCTCAGATCCATGTGCAAAGCTGCAATAAACAACATTCTCGAAGTTCAGTCCTGTTTTCCTGCGAATTCTCACTTGGGGAATTTGGAGAGATCTCCGTGCTCTTGAGAGAGTCTTAGTAATCCATGTTTGACTCAAAAAAAGAGAAAGGTGTCAGATTTGGGGGGGGGGGAATGAGAAGGGGAAATGGAGAATGTTTGGGTGATGAGGGTCCAGCCCTCCAGCTGGTCAGTGAGCATTTACAGACTGGCTGCCAGGGGCCAGGCAAGTACCAGATGTTGAGTGAAAAGCAGTGCTCTGAGGCCAATGACCAGGAATGTTGGGGGAGCAAGATAAGGGCTCCAGCTCTGGAGGGGAGGGGCAAACCTGACCAGGAGACCAGAGCTCAGCTGCTGAGCGGTCTCGTCCACATGGGGGACCCCACACCTGTCCATTGTGTTCAAAGCCTTTCATTATCCCAGCGGCAAGAATACATGTCTTAATCGCCAATAAATTACCTTAGGGACTTTGGGGGTAAATTAAATTATTAAAATAAAGTAAAACCACCTTAAATATTTATAGTAAGAAAAATTCAAATAAACAACCTACGTAAGAAATGTGTTACCGTTATGTCCTGGGACACCAGCCTCTTGGAGTGCTCCTTGGCCTGGCCTGGCCAACTGGGAGTCTCTTACTGGGAATAGCTTTGCCCTCCACCAGCCACAGGATGTAAACACAGTGGAGATGTGGTGCCCCTCCAGGGTGCTGGGGGAAGAGGCCCCAGTGATCAAGGCAGTGGGCATTAGGCATTTATCTGTGCACCAGATCTTGAGAGTGACTCTACCTATTTCTGACCTCAAGGAATATCCTGGGAAGGTTGTCACCTTGGCAAGGGAGGCAGTTCCAGTGGCTCACCGGCTCTGAGTCCCACACCTTCTCACCTTCTAGTCCTGCTGTACCCAGGCTCTGTGCAGGGAGATCCAGAGCAGCAGGATTCCAAGCAGATGCTTGGCCCTGGCTACTACCCTATCATACCCCCTAGAGTCACAGCAGTCCAAAGCAGTGGGGCTGGGAGGAGGAGGCAGTGGGGGAAGGCAGGGATGGGGATCATGTCCAGCCCAGCTCCACCAGGAACCCCAAGCTGAGTCCTAGATCAAAACCAGTTCTTCTCATTGGGGTTTCCTCCCCATGAAGGGGGTGTGATTGGCAATGATCATCTCCATGAGCCTTTCCCTGAGGAGTGTACCCCTTCCTCAGCTCTTCTGAGAAGGGGTGCGGGCAGAACCAGGCAAGACTCTCCTTTAAGACCCAGGGATAAGCTCTCAACGGATCTCTCTGGAGACACTTTGAAGCACAGTTTTGGTCTTTCTCCTACTCACTGCCTTCCCCTGAGGAGCCAGAGATCGCCACCCCATGGTCAGCAGGAGAATCCACTTTACCTTGGGGATTGAAAGCTGTTCTCTAGCAGTGGTGCAGCTGCTACCCCCCAGGGCAAGGCGATGCGGAGGGCATGACCCTCCTCTCCGCTGGTTTCCTTCTGCTGTCCATGGCCTGGGCTGGTCGAGGCAGGGAGCTCAGCTGCTGTCACTCGCTGGGAGGGGCTGCTTTCTCTTCCCCACCCCAGCTGGACTCTGAAGGGTGCAGCCTGCACTTGGAAGGAGAGTGGCGAATGGCAGAGCGGGATGGCCGGGCGAAGCAGGAGGTGAGAGACTGGGTGCTGCAGTCACAAACAGCATCCTAGGAGGAGGAAGAGAGGAAATCAGGAGGAGCTAGGAGGGACTGACCACCCAGGGGTTGGAAGACCAGCCAGGCAAAGAGCTGGCTCAATCATGCCAGGGACCAGGTCCCAGGGACTGTAGCCCCTCTTTGGATGAATTTTTTAAAATTGTTTTTCTTTCATTAGAACAGTAATGAATGTTCATAAATAACTTTCCATAATGTAATAAATTCTGGAATATACAGAGAAGAAAGTGAACACTGTCCGTGGTTCTACACAACAAAGTAAATTCTCACCAAATTGCACACACATATATTTACTGAAATGACCTTACCTCTTACAGCCTATTGATGCAATTGCAAAACATGAGCACTTTTTTTTTGGTCAAGATCTTCTTTTTAATAGCTATCTACTATTCCATTGAGTGGAAATACCTTAATTTATTTATTCTATTCATTTTTGATGTGCATTTAGGTAGTTTCTATTTTTTTAGTGTTACCAACACATAGGGACAATGGTTAAAGTGCTGTTACAGAATTAGAATGCTTGGTTCAAATCCCAGCCCTGTCACTTCCAGCTGTGTGATCTCGGATAAGTTACTTAAATCTCTGGACCTTGATTTCCTCCTCTCTGGGGTGAGGAACATGATATCTTTCTCAAAGTTGTTGTGAGAGTTAAATCACATAGGCCAGTGGTCGGCAAACTGTGGCTCGCGAGCCACATGCAGCTCTTTGGCCCCTTGAGTGTGGCTCTTCCACAAAATACCGACTTCTGCGCATGGGCCACAAAGTTTCAATCGCACTGTACGTGCGCACCCGCATGTGGTATTTTGTGGAAGAGCCACACTGAAGGGGCCAAAGAGCCACATGTGGCTCGCGAGCCGCGGTTTGCCGACCACTGACATAGGCTATGTAAAGCTTTTGGCATAGTGCCTATTAAGTACTTAAAAATGTTAGCTATTTTTATTAATAATGCAATATATTTCTTTTAAAAATATATATATTTTATTGATTTTTTTACAGAGAGGAAGGGAGAGGGATAGAGAGTTAGAAGCATCAATGAGAGAGAAACATTGATCAGCTGCCTCCTGCACACCCCCCACTGGGGATGTGCCCGCAACCAAGGTACATGCCCTTGACCGGAATTGAACCTGGGACCCTTCAGTCCGCAGGCCGACGCTCTATCCACTGACCCAAACCGGTTAGGGCGCAATATATTTCTTTATACACATATGCATTCCAGCCTCTGTGAATATTCCATAAGCTACATTTCTAGAACAATTGGTCAATTTTCATATACTGCAAAATGTTTGAATCAACATTCAAAATACAGCCAGCTCTGTATCTTTGTTTCCTGATGTAGGTGTGGTTACATGGGTGTGACCGTTAACTTTATGTGTCAACTTGACCGAGCCACAGGATGCCCAGATATTTGGTCAAACATGGGTGCTTCCGTGGGGATGCTTTTGGATGAGATTAATATTTAAATCAGCAGACAGAGCAAAAGAGACTGCCCTCCCTAATGTGGGTCAGCCTCATCCAATAGGTTGAGAGCCTGAACAGAATAAAACGGCTGATTCTCCCTGAGTAAGAACGAATTCTTCCTGCCTGATGGCCTTTGAGTTGGGACATCGGCATTTTTCCCTGCCTTCAGGCTTGAACCGAAACATTGGCTCTTCCTAGGACTCAAGCCTGCCAGCCTTCGGACTGGAACTACACTAGGTACATATATTCTACCAGAACTACACCATCACCTCTTCCTGTTCTCAGGCCCTTGGACCCAGATGGAACTAAACCATTGGCTCGCCTGGGTCTCCAGCTTGCTAACTCATCCTGCAAATCTTGGGACTTAGCCTCCATGATCTCACAAGCCAATTCCTTATAATATTGGTGTAAACCAATTACACACACACACAGCCTACTGGTTCTGTTTCTTTGGAAAATAAAACAATGGGTATGTATTCAGTTTGTGAGAATTCAGTGTGCCCTATTTTTTTTTTTAAAGGAAGCTTTATTTTTATTTATTTTTTTTTTATTTTTTTTTAAATATATATTTTATTGATTTTTTACAGAGAGGAAGGGAGAGAGATAGAGAGTTAGAAACATCGATGAGAGAGAAACATCGATCAGCTGCCTCCTGCACATCCCCCACTGGGGATGTGCCCGCAACCCAGGTACATGCCCTTGACCGGAACCGAACCTGGGACCTTTCAGTCCGCAGGCCGACGCTCTATCCACTGAGCCAAACCGGTTAGGGCTAGAATTCAGTGTGCCCTATTCTTATGATGTGTTCAGTATGTACATTAAATTTAAAGTTTTTTATAAATTAAGAAGTAGAAATAAATATTTAAAAGAGTTTGTTTTAAATGTGGCCAGCTAGGTGAGAGTACAGAGAAGTAAAGCACTCACTATACAATGAGGGCTGTAGAAATCGAACAAACTCTTCTTTTTTCTTTTTCTTTTAATCTTCACCTAAGGATATTTTCCCATTGATTTTAGAGAGAGTGGAAGAGAGAGAGAAAGACAGAGAGAAACATCGATGTGATTGAAACACATAGATTGGTTGCCTCCTGCAGGAGCCCTAACCTGTAGGAGCCAGCAACCGAGGTACAGGCCCTTGACCGGAATCGAACCTGGGACCCTTCAGTCCACAGGCAAACTCTTTTGAAGGCGATTTAGCAACATTTATCAAATACCTTTAAAAATGTATATTCTTTTATCCTGTAATCCTATTTCTGCAACTCAGACCTAAGGAAATCATCTGAAATGTGGAAAAATGTTTTTGTACCAAGATGTTCACCACAGAATTATTTATAATAGGGAAAAACTAGAAACCACCTAAACATACAATACATACAATTGCACCAATCACAGCCTACCCCACCTCTGTGCCCCCATATGCAGCCCTCACTGAATATACTGTACATCACATGTACCACAGCTGACTGGACCAAGGGAGTACACTGGACTTGAGTTGGACCAGTTTCTTTCTTCCAAAAATGTGGAACTGGGACAGAGGGATTTGAGTAAGTCTTTCTTAGGTGCTTGAACTGGAAGAGGTTATAAAATCAGAGCTAGCACAGCCCTCCTGACCATATGCAAATGCAAGAGAGAGAAACAGAAGAAGGAAGAATGAAATATACATACTGAGCACATTATCAGAGAAAATGAAGCTCAAGAGAGAGGAGAGGGAGAGAGAAAGAAGCTGCTGAGGCCTTTGGGTCCCTGCCCTCGGGTTCTGTAAGATACTCCACCACTTCCCTTTCTGCGAAGCTAATGCATATGCATTCTTTTACTATTGCAAATAATCCCTGACAAAATCTGAAACTGGTATCCGGAGTGAGGTATGCAGGCAAAAGATTCTCAGAGAAAGTGAGAGCACTTAGGCATGGAGTCTTGGTGGGGTGGGGGCAGTGGCATGCTGATAAATATTTAATAACTAGCTTTTCAGGAGTGAGGGGAGGGGCCCTGACTTGTGGCATTTGCCAATTTTCATAGTGTAAATTCTCCCACGATGGCTGATCTCAGGGTACCAAGGTGATGTCACTGAACACAGAGATGGCACAACTGACTCTCACAAATCACATGGGCAGGCTCCAGCACACCATTGGTGGCAGGAGAGAGGTGAGCACACCCCCTCCCTGTGGGGGATGCTGGCAATCTCTAGTACTCACTAGTCTCTTGGTATCCGGACCATGTGTCATTCCAGGTCTGGGGCCTTCCAAACCCCGTCCCAGATGAGCACAAGAACTTTTTGAAACACATTAACTATATTCCCTGAGCTTGAAAACCAGAAGAGCTTGGACCTTATAAGCCAACCCCACCTCCCAAGGAAAAGGGCAACCCTACCCACCTACCTCACTGGGAAGGACTGGGGTTCCATCTGCGTCCCGGAGGATACCATCTTTCCCCACCTGGGGGAGTACGGAGAGTCTGGCCTCCTCGCTGCTGCCTGACTTGGGTGCCTTCTTGTTCAGGATCCTAGCCATGCCCTCTGGCTGATGGTAGCTGGCCGGGGAGAGGGGCTCCGGCTTCTTGGTGCTCTCCTCCCCTGCCACTGAGGTGGGGCTGGGGGCCCGGCCGCACACGTTGCGGAAGAACTCCTGCACGATGCCGTACTTGGGAGGCTCGGGCTTGGCCCGGGCCTCAGACATGCCCAGTTTCCAGACGGACTCCGTGCTCCCCGAGTGCTCCACCACACTGAAGAGACTGGACAGCCCGTCGTTGATATTCCTCAACACGGGGCTGTCCCGCGTCGTGGTGGAGCGGGCCCAGGCCGAGCCATTCTGCTTGCCCTGGTGTAGGTTCCACAGGCTGCGGTCCTTGGCACCGTCCAGCTTGGACACAGACCGCCTCTGGAGCTTTGGCGAGCCATACTTGGGCGAGCAACACGGCCGCTCGATGCGTGAGTGCACCTTGTCCAGGGAGGAGGAGATCTGCTTGCTGCGCACGGACACGAGTGAGGAGCTGCGGGGTGACCAGCTCTTGCCGTGGAGGCTGCTGCGGGGCAGGTCGGTCTGCAGGCCCACGCTGACCATGCGGGTGGTCTGGGTGCCCACACTGGCCAGGCCCACCGTCTGGCTGGACGTGCTCTTCACTTTCCTTTCCAGCGAGCCTGAGCGCATGGCCTGGCGCACACAGTTGGTGATCTCCTTCATGTCGTCACTCATGTTGCCTGACATCTCCAAGTTGTGCAGGGCTGCTGGGAACCCAGGCCCCGCCGCCGGGGAGCCGCCCCCTGAGCCCCCGTCCAGGCGCTGCCGTGAGAAGTTGCACAGCCACCGGCCGTAGGAACTTTCAGCCAGCCCATTGGCCTCTGCCGACTCCTTGGGCTTGGCGGTGGTGAAGAGGAAGCCGGGCTCGATGATGATCTTGCCCTCCCTATCATGGACCACGGGGACACCCAGGCGCCGGGCCACAGGGGGGCTGTAGTAGACACGAATGCCCGTCTTGTCGGGAGCTGTGTAGCTGCGCTGCATCTGCCTCCCTGCCGGGTCCTGGCAGGCCAGGGCGCCCAGGCGGCCGCAGTCCCGTGGCTGTGCCTGGGCATCCTTCTCTGGGTCCACCGGCTGGGTGCCCACAAAGGCAAAGGCAGGGTTGTTGGGCAGCTTCTTGCCCCGGGCAGCTTCACTGGCCAGGTAGGGGGAACAGTCAAGCAAACTTTCAAACTCAGACATGGAGGAAACAGATTTGGTCCTGGGAAGAGCAGGGGAGGAAGAGTTAGTGGAAGATAACATGCCCCAAGCAAGGCCCCCTGGCCTCCCTCCCTGGTTCTTGCGCTGTCCCAGGGCTGGGACCACACCATCCTGCTCGCCTCTTGTGGAAGTCTCTGTCAGCGCCCTGCCCCACATTCCGTACGCACTCACACCTACACACCCAGCACTGCGTGCTCTGAGCACCTGAGGGCTTTTTCTTCTGACTGCAGGAGCAGACGTGGCTTCCACACAGAGGAAGCTGGAAAAAGTCAGAGTTTGTGCCCCTAAACGTAGCCCTCGACAAACAATGGGTGGGTGGGAGAACTCTGAGCTGCATGCTCTGCTCTGGCTCCCAGAGTTCTTCACTAAAACGGAGTTCAGGTTGCCCGTGGAATGGTAACACCCCCTTTACTGGCTGCCTTCCCTTCCCTGTCTCACTTTCAGGTGTTTCCTGGAATCCACTCCCAAATAAATCATTTCCACTCAAACCCTTGTCTCAAGGTCTCAAGTCCTTGTCTTTGCTTCGGGGGAACCCAAACTAAAACTTCACTAAATAGCCAGCAGAGACCTGGCACACATGTTGCCCGATGACTAAAAATGCTGGGCATACGTCAGTGCCTCTCACATGTCAGACCGTTCAGTCCTCCAATAGCTCCAGGAGGCAGCTTCTATGATCTCCACCAGCTAGAGATGGAAGCAACACCCAACGTCAGAGCTGGAAATGGCAGAACTGGAATTCAAAACCCACACTTGACTCCACAGTCCACCTTCCTGGTCCAGGCTGCTCCCATGGCCCCTCTGGGGCTCTGTTGCCCTCACTCCTTCCATGGGTTTCCTAATGGTGGTGACACGGGCTTGAGAGCCTGAGGGGCTCATTAATCCCAGGAATGGGAGTCCAGCTTGATTCTCCTAACTACAGACACAAGAAGAAAGAACCTCAACAAGAGCTAAATAATTTCTTTCCCAGCTAGGGTATGCAGGTGCCCCAGTTTTCCGTGTCCAGAATCAAACAAAAAATCATACACAGGAATTACCGCTCCAAGTTTCCCAGTTGCTAAGTGGCCTGGGTTGCATAGAAACCATGTGCCTGCGTTCTGCCAGCTCGGCTGAGGTGCAGAGATGGGCACATGGGGCATGGGAGAGGAGAGAGGCAAGGCGCGGGGCAGGTATAGGGCAGAGCAGAGGGTGGAGCAGGGGGTGGGGCTGCAGGGGGAAGTGGGTGGAGGGGATGCCAGCACCTCTTTAAGCCGGTTCCCCCAAGCTCAGCTTCAGAAACAGCCTCCTTGTCGTGGATCTTTTCACTGCGTGTCTGTCAAGGAAGAGAGACAAGAAGGGTCAGTTCTGGCCCCCAACACCCTGAGGGAAGGTGACAGGAGGTCACTCTGGGGACTGACCCCACCTGAGTCTCCTCTTGTAGAGCAGCTGTGATGTCAGCACTGACCTAGAATGCCGACTGGCCAGGTTCTGGCTATAACGCATCTCCCCTCCCCATAGGTATGTGATCCAGGCTTGGCCAATGGGAGCTCCAAGAGAGAACCCCAAGGAAACAGTCTGTTTAGAACTTAATCTGCATGTGGTGGCAGCTCCCAGTGGCTGCTGTTCAGCTGGCAGCAGTGATCTGGAGGTTCCTGCTCTGGGCTTGTCTCACTCTGGTTCCAAAGCAGGTCCCCACTTTTCTGAACCTGCATTGCCAGGCCTCTGGAGCCCCTAATAAAATCCTCTCCTGCCTCAGTTCCCTAGAATCAGTTTTCGTTGCAACCACGTCTCCTGACTCACACACCACTTCCTCAGGCTGTCGTGAGGATTACACGGGATGATGGAAAGGACCTGTCCATTCGCTGGTTACTCGACGTGTTGCCCTAAGGACAATGCAGCTGAGGCTTAGGAGCAATCTTCACCCATGTGACCTAACTGATCTCCACAACCAGGGCTGGGCCAAGGCCGAGAACATGATTCTCATTTTACCAGTGCGGCAACGGGGCCCAGAGGGGGTGAGTGACTTGCCCAAGATCACATGGCTATTCAGAAGCCCTGCTTTTCAGAAAGGCACATATGAAATCAAAAGAATACAGACACCCAGCCCTTCTCCCAGACATGGAAAAATGGAGCTGGCAGAGGGTCCTTCCAAGTCCCAGACCACCGGCTTGGCTGTGACCTATGCGACAGGGTTAGCATCCTCCCGTCACATCCTCCCCAATGGAGGGACTTCCCAGTGTAGCCAGGAGCCAAAAGAACATGGATGGCTTGCTACTCTACTCACCTCTTTCCAACTGTTGTCCTGCTTCTCCAAGTCTGAGTGCTTCAGGACCCAGGGGTCGGCAGCCTTCTGCAGCTGGGCAAGGGTGAGGAGGGCGGTCAGTGGTGGGCACAGCTGGTGAGCAGGGCCCCACTCTGTGCTGGGCCCCGCCCCAGGCTCTGCTTTACAGCCTGGAGAACCCAGATCATGGCCTAGAAGCCACCTGCACAGTGGGTGGCAGCTCTGAGCCACCAACAAGGTGGACTTGAGAAAGGACCATAAAAGCAACCACTGATGGGCATCCTTATAGATGACATTATATTTAGTACTCTACACTGCGATACAGTTGTTACTACAATGTTAATTCATGCTACAATTTCTGGAACAGCTGAACCAGCGAAGCAGCAGCTGCATCACATCAGGGTGGTGTCTTTATACCAGGAATGCTAAAGAGCAGATAAACTGAAGGACAACGGCCTCTACACCCTGTTGTGAACAGCTGTCTATCACAGAGGCAAAGTGTAAATAATATGTACATTATGATTTAATTAATGATTTAAAAATATAAATTTAGCAAGAAAAGGAGGGAGTGGGTTGGAATAAGCTTTTGCAATATGTGGGTCTTGTATAAAGATGAAGTCCTGATTTAGGTAATGAAAATAAAAAGTAAAGCAAAGGAAAAAGCCAAAATAATGAGGGGAGCATAGCAGCCTGCTAAGCTGGGTGCATGGTGTGAACTGCAGTGGACATAATGTTCAGTGATTGCTTTTCCTATCTCCCTCTTCTGGTCTGAGGACTCCAATTTTCCCATGGGGGCCCACCCTTGGTTCTTCCCTCTTGGTTCCTGGGTTTTGGCAGGCTCCAGGGATGGGCACATGACTCACACCTAGCCAATCAGAGCCTTGTAAGGAAAGACAAGTCTTTCCACTGCAGTCACTAAGCTGTGAGGATATGAGCACAAAACTAACAGTGGCCATGTTTGAGGGAAGCTTGCTTAAGAAAAAACACAGAGGAAAACAAGTCTGAGAGACTGGCAGGGAGAAAGACCCAGTTCCTACTGTATTCTCTGAGCACCTGGATCCGGCTATGCCTGAAGGCGCGCCTACCCCAGGCCCTTTTCTACAAACACTGCCCCTTGTGGCTTGGGCTGGGACAGGCCTCACCTGGCTCAGGCGGTTCTGCAGCTCCTTTACCTGCTGCTCCACCTGCTGCTTCTCCCCCTGAAGCCGTTCCACCAGCTGTAGCTTCTCCTGGCTCCAGTTGCGCTCGCTGACCTGCAGCTGCCGCGTCAGCTCCATGACAGCGCTGTAGGACTCAGCCAGGAGGTGCTGCTGCTCCTCCCGCTCCCTCTGGAGGGCGGCCTTCCACTCGGGCCCTGTCCGTTCCCCAGCGCCCTTCCCGGCCTTCAGCTCTATCTGTGGAAGGAAGAGCAACTTGGACGCTGGCATCAGGAGGCCCCACCTCTCTCCTCTCCTGCCCTGTTCCCTCCAGGACACCAGCAGGGGACAGGGGAGAGAGTTCCCTGGGAGGACTCCTCACTCAGAACTAACCCCTCCTCCCAAGCAAGGCTTGTGGAACTCTTTCTTCCCACCCGACTCAGAGCTAAGGGCTTCTCAGGCATTTATTATCTCAGTATCCTCATGCAAAGTCGGCCTCATGCAAAGACTACCACTTTTGATATTTTACACAGGAGGAAGAGGTTAAAGAGGTAAGTTACTTGTCCCAGTTCCCACAGCTATAAAATGGCAGGCTCCTAGTTACTGCTTCTCATACTTCACAACTCTTACCAGCGGTACAGAGTTACAGTTAGCGGGGACATGCACCCACAGTCATGCCATGAATGTGTGCAGGAATCCCTCCAGCGTGATGGCTTTCTCGGCCTCAAACCTTGGGGTGGCAGGAGGTGAATAGACAACCTCAAGAATTAAGGCAGCCCACATCCCCCAGGCTGTGGTCTGGGATCTTAACCCTCATGGGGCCAGCAAGGTTCCCAGTGGAGAGGAGCACCAAATGGCTGGGTTAGGAGACGGGGAGGGGGAGACAAACAGTGGACACTGTGGGATGCGCAGATGGGGCAGGAGCTGTGAGATCTGCAGGGAGGGTCAGGAGGAGCATGATGGCTCGGGGAAGCCAGGAATCTGAGCATTAGAAAGAAGGTGAGAGCATGATCATGGGAGTCAGGAGGGGCAGAGGTTTGGGGCATGAGGATCAGATCTGCCCCTGACTAGCTCGGTGACCTTGGGAAAGAAACTTAACTCCTCTGTGCCTGCTTTGTCACTTGTCCAGCAGAGATAATGAGTGTACTCACCTCCAAGGGGCCATGACACTGGAAGGTAGCCTGCCGCAGGGGCAGGCTGGAGGAAGCCGGACCCTGCAGCGCTGTGCCGGGGGCTAGAGGTGGTTAGAGCACTCTCTCTGAGTGGGAGGAAGTCCACCCCCTCACTGCAAAAACCAGAGCGGGGCAGCAACCTGCCTCCAGGTACACAGCAGAGACCAAACCCCAGAGCTCCTGGGGAAGGCCCCTTTGGTCATGGGGTTGTGGGGAGAGGAGCCCCTCAGTTTGAGCGGAGGGAACAGAGCAGAGCCAGGTAGCAGGGGGTTAAGGGGATCCTTGTGAGGAGAGGAAGGAAAGAACGAGGACAGCAGGCAGCTGAGGTCCAGGTGTGCGTGGGAAGGATGTCACCAGGTACAGACAGGCACTTAAGCTTGGACATCCTGCTCCCAGATCCCACAGCTGAGGGCTGGGCTGAGACAGGACAAGGGGGAGAGGTCTCTGTCCGGCGGGAGACCCACCTGGGTGGTGTGACTCTTGAGCTCTGCACGCTCCGTCTCCCAGGTGGCCTTGGCCTTGGCAAACTGCTGCTGAAGCTCAGTCAGACCCCGGCGCTCATCCCGGAGCAGCCAGCACAGCTCCTTGAGTGTCACCTTCATGTCGGCCAGCGTCTTAATGTACTCATTGGGCTGCAGACAGGGGCGAGGCCTGGGTCAGGAGCGTTTAGAGGGGCCGCGAGGGGAGCCTGGGCTGGGAACACTCACCCAAAGTCCAGACTGGGACCCTACCAGGCCTCAGGCAAGTCCCACACCCTCTCTAGGCCATCTCACCCATGAACTTTCAGCCCTAAGATTTCTGAGCCGAGTCATCTCAACCCTGGCCACCTCCTAGACCAGCGGTTCTCAACCTGTGGGTCGCGACCCCTTTGGCGGTCGAACGACCCTTTCACAGGGGTCGCCTAAGACCATCCTGCATATCAGATACTTACATTACGATTCATAACAGTAGCAACATTACAGTTAGGAAGTAGCAACGAAAATAATTTTATGGTTGGATCACAACATGAGGAATTGTATTTAAAGGGCCAGAAGGTTGAGAACCACTGTCCTAGGCCAACATATATCCCAGCCTCACATAAATAAAAATGCTGCAGTTATAGCCATAATCACTCTGCCTAAATCTGAACAGGGCCCTGGCTTTTTTGAGGCCCTGCACTGTCTAGGTCCTGGATCCTTCTCCTTGCCCAGGATTCTCTCTGACCCACTGTGGGCCAGATAAGGGGTCCGAACCATGGAGCCTCCCTGAATGCCTGATTTGGTCCCAAATCTCTTCTCCTTGGCCCATGCCTGTTTCCCACCCGTACCCAAGCTCACTGTGTGTGCCCTGGGAGCCTGACCCCATTGTTCTCCCTACCCCTGGCTTGATTTGAGGGTTCCTGACCACAGACCACAAGGTCCATCTTCATATGACCCCAGCCTGATGTCCTCATCTCCACTATGTACATCCCAAAATGCAAGGAATCGCAGAATATCTTGCCACACTTCTGCACACACAGTTCTCTTGGTCCAGAATAGTCTTCCCCTCATTCTCTATTAGGCAAACTCCCATTCATCCTTCAAAACCCACCACCTAGCCCTAGCCGGCTTGGCTCAGTGGATAGAGTGTTCGCCTGTAGACTGAAGGGTCCCAGGTCCGATTCCGGTCAAGGGCACATGCTCAGGTTGCGGGCTTGATCCCCAGTAGGGGGTGTGCAGGAGGCAGGTGATCAATGATTCTCTTTCATCATTGATGTTTCTCTCTCCCTCTCCCTTCCTTTCTGAAATCAATAAAAAAAAATATAAAAAATACCCCCACCACCTATAACCACTTCTCTGTGGCACTGTCTATTACACTCCAAACAGAATTAATGGTTCTCTTGCCTGTGACCCCACAGTCCACCATCTGGCCCTCTGTCACTGCCCTGGGATGACGTATATACCCCACTACACTGAGCATCCGGGGCCAGTGACTAGGCAATAACTCTCTGCAGCTCTAGTGCCCAATACAAGATAGATCAGAGAAGGCAGCAGGAAGTGACCATTAATCAGACAAAGAAAGAAATAGACAGGACAGGCCTGGGAACAGGCTGAGAACAAACCGTGTTTTGGGTCCAGCTGTCCCCCGTGCAGGTCTTGTTATCAGAATGCTGGGCATTTAATTCCTCTTCCTCCATCAGCAAGTACAGCTCCTTCATGCTATTTACCTAGTTTTTTAAAAAAAACCACACTCATCAAACAGGTGGGAAGGCATCATGCCTGGGGTTCTGACCCTCAGGAGGAGGGGATTCAGGCTAGTGGGCCAGACAGAAAGTGGACTGAACAGTCAGACTGGAAGAAAGAACGGGATCTGTGGTGCAGGATGACTCAGAGGCATCCAGCTGAGCACCGATTCCCCACATTTTAACTTTGACCCCTGGGCGCCATCTAGACCGGGAGCACAGCTAGAGAGTCAGGCACGTCTGGCCTCCCACCATCGCTCTACCCCAAACACCATGAGGCGCCTCGGAGAGCTACTCAGAAATGACATGTTGTCAGGCCAGGTCAAGGTAGGCACAGTGGCTGGAATAAAAGAGACACAGGTTCCCCTTGATTATAGAAAAGGGAATCAAAGGTTCAGGTTGAAAGAAAGGAGATTTCCTGGGAAGCAGGGTTTGTTGCCGGTGGAATCTGGGCAGCAGTCCAGGGCTGGCCAAAGAGACCAGGGTACTAGTTCAGGATAGGAATGAGGCAGAAGGAAGCCACCTTCTGACGGGGGTGCACAGTCATCATTCATTCGACAAATATTTACTGAACTCCTACCATGTGCCAGGCTTTGTGCTCAGAACTGGGGATACACCAGTGAGCAAGACAGACAAAAAACCCTTTAGCTTCTATTCCAGTAACAAGAAAACAAACAAATATGTGAAATGTATGAAATGTCATTAACTATATGGAATGTCACATAACCATAGATGCTAAGGAAAAAAGAGACCAAGAAAAGGAGCTAGGTGTGCTATGCATGGTGGTCAAGGAAGGCCTTAGAGACAAGGTGATCTTTGGGCTAAGTCCTGAAGGAGGTCAGAGAATAAGCTGTGAGTTTAACTGCAGGTTGAGAATTCCAAGAAAAGGACAAAACCGATGCAAAGGCCCTGAAGGGGGAACAGTCTGCCTGAGGAAGTGAGAGGACAGGGCTGGCTGACCAGGCCACTGCAGAAACTCTGGCTTCTTCTCCGGGTGAAATGGTAGCCAGGGGAGGAGTGACCTCGGCCTGACTTTTAGTTTCACAAATCCCTCTCGGTGTCACCTGGAGATGCAGGGCAGCAACAGAGCCCCATATCACACAACTCCCAGGGCACCATCCACACAGAGTACATGCTGCCTGGTACCCCCCTGTACCCGTGTGAATGTAAGATGTTTGGTGGAGGATACAATGGCAGGAGCAGGGAGACCAGTGAGGAGGCTACTGTGACAATCCAGACAAGATGTGATGATGACTCAGATTGGGGGGAAGGGGAAGTGCAGCTGGGTCAGATTCTGAATAGATTCACAATGTGCAAGAAAGGCCATGTAAGCCATCAGCCTGGATGAGCTCCCCAGGGCAGTAAGTGCAGGTGAAGGAGAAATGCAGCCCGAGGGCTGAGTCCTGGGGACTCTGTCATTCAGAGGTCAGGTCAGGGAGAGCAGGAGGGTCCAGCCAAGGAGATGGAGAAGGAGCAACCAGTGAGGTGAAATGAAAACCAAGAGCGTGTCCTAGAAATCACATGAATAAGGGTTTCTAGGATTAGGAAGGTGCAGAGACTGGAAAGTGTGTGTGTATGTGTGTGTGGGGGGGGCAGGGCCTGCATAAAGAAACACCCCCCAATTCTGTCCCCGGCCACAGTATTTAAATATACAATCTTCTATGTATATACACAGGTACACAACTCTTTCTCTGAAATCCTTAGGGTCAGGTGTGCTTGGAATTCAGAATTAATCAGGATTTAGAAGAATAATATAGCACCTACACTCTATCCTCCTATATAATAAAAGCCTCATATGCAAATTGTCCCCTCAACCGGGAGTTTGGGAGTTCGTTCAGGGGGTGGGGCTGGCCAGCCAATCGCCTGTGGCCCCTTCCCCCAGCCAACCCTGCCCCGGCCAGCGGTGGCAGCAGGCGGCCAGCGGTGGCAGCAGGCAGCCAGGGGAAGGGAGGCCCCGGCTGGCAGCCGGCAGCCACTAGGGACCCTATCTGTGCATGAATTTCGTGCACTGGGCCTCTAGTATTGTATAACAACCCTGGCAAACTCTGGTGTAACACTCTGTGCTCCAAGACACTAGTATTTCCCCTATAAACGAATGGATATGAACATGAAATGGAATAAATAAAGGTTTTGCTGTCAAATGAATGTCAGGCAAACTTTTTCCAAGCTTGGGCTAGACCAGAGGTACCTATACCCAAAAGGCCAAGGTAAGCAGTGCCAGCTCAGCTGGGTGTGACTGAGGTATGATGTCCTTATGTGCTCCCTTCTCTCAGCAATGTTAGTGCTGACGATGGGGCACAGGGGCTTTGAGGAACAAAGGATCCTGCACAGGCTGAGGGCCATGGGAGTCCTTCCCGAAGTTCCACTCCTCATGTTTCCTGCCACATCCAAATACTACCTCTACTCTCATTCATGTTTTTAAGTCAACCTACTCTTTCTAGTTAAATAAGTCTATCTAAAAAAGGAAAGTATTATTACTAAAAATGGAAAGCTCCACTGCTATATATCGAAGGTAACATTAAAAATAAAATAGGTATATTCATAAGTCAAACATAAACAATAAAAAATGAACTAGTATATGCAAAACATGAATGAATCTCAGAACTTATAGTGAGCAAAAGAAGGCAGACACAAAAAGACTACCTACATTTACATAAACTTCTACAATAGGCAAAAGTAATTGATGGTGTAAGAAATCAGAATTGTGCTGACTGCTGGGGTGGGCATACTGACTGGGGCACTACAAATGTGCTCTATTGTGATCGGCGGGGGCTACACAGGTGCACACTATACAACTTCATCAGCTGTAACTTAAGATGTGCACACGTTACTGTGTGTAAGCGATACTTAAAGGAGTAAAAGCATTAATGCACACTATACTTGTATATAATGGAATATCAACAGAACTAGATTATTAAAATCGCCTACATACTCTTGCCTGCTGAAGACCCCAAGGTTTGTTAAAAAGGGAAATGAACAAGAATTAGAGACCTACCAGCCCCCCAAGGAGATTTTCTCCTGCTGAGGCCGGAACCCAGTCTGTCTTCACCACGGTATCCCCCAGCACCTGCCACAGCACCCAGTAAAGAGCTGGCTCTCACAGACAGATGCTGAATGAAGCCCGCAAGCTGATGGCTTGTAGAGGAGCCTCGGGGCTGTGCCGATGCCAGCTGGGTGTCCCTCTGGTCCTATCAACCCCATACCACCCTCGACCCGGTCCCCGTCCCAGAGGAAACATACCTCAAGGAAGTCATCCCGCTCGCTGGGCAAAACCTTGCCCTGCCGCCAGCGCTTGAGGAACCACCGGAGCTTCATGAAGAGCAGCAGGAAGTTGTGCTTGAACTGCTGGGACTCCTGCACCAGCATGTTCTTCTCCTGGCTCCAGAACTTCTGCTCCAGCCTGCGCTGGAGACTCAGGCTCTGCAGCTCAAACTCCCGCCTCAGGAGCGCCCTCTGCTGGTCCTCCTTCAGCTTCGAGGGGAACAAGAGCATGAGCCACCCAGCTGTCTTCCTGGGCACTACCCCACCCCATTCCAGGCTTTTGACAAGGGCAGTGAAGAAAATCTGGGTGGTGTTTGTTGGTGATTCCTGCCAGGAATTCCACCACTAGCAGCTCATTCTGTTGAGCTAAACACTGCCCTCTGCTACTCCAGGGAGGAGGACTCAGAAAATCAACAGCAATCAGTTACTGAATCAGTGAAAACAGCTGGGATTTGAATCCAGCTCTGTTTGATTATAAAAACCATGACATAATCTAATAAGCATGTACTTTGTGCCAATGTTTCACATGAACTCACATTTAATGAGGAACTTGGGAGGGTGAGCAATGAAGGCAGGGAGGGGTAAGGGCATGCTGGGAGTGAGGAAGACTGAGCACATGTAATATCCTAGAGAAAGCAATGCTATGTCATGGCTAAGAGGGAGCCAGAGACCTTGATTAGAATCCTAGCCCCACTTTGCCTGGATGTGCAACCCTGGGCAAAAGTACTTCAGCTCTCTGGGAATCAGCTTCCCCATCTGTAGAATGGGGACACAGCATAAAGGAAGACCTGATGATTAAAGGACATAATGTGTGGAAAGTGCATTACACAGGCCTGCAATACAGAAAGTGCTTAATAAATGCTTTCTATTAGTAGGATTAGCATCTTGATTACCAGCCAGACCTATGGCCTTTTGGATACAGATGGGGGTAGTACTTCATAGACAGGAAATTGAGACTCAGAGACGAGACCGGAGATCACAACGGCAGCCAATGACAAGCCCGGATTCCAGCCCAGCACAGCTAATGTGTGATCACATGTGCAGACACTCCACAACCATGAAGCAGGAAGACTCAGGTTTCCCCTGACATTCTTGCCTTCTTAAGACTTGTGGACCTCTGAGATTTCTGCCTTCAAATCAGGGAAGGGAGGTTGGAGTTAAGTGTAGGTAGGGCATTGAGCACCACGCACCTGGACCATTTTCTGGTTGAAGTTGTCAGCCTCCTCCTTCCGTAGCTGCCGCTCCTGGGAGAGCTGTTCTTGCAGGCCCCGGAGGCTGTCGTGGGCCTCGGCCAGCACCAGCTGCAGCTCCTTGATCTGGGGTAGGGATGAGGGACATGAATAATGAGGAGGGAGAGAACAAGAGGAGGGGAGAAGCTGTGGTCAGAGGACAACAGTGGTAGGAGAGCAACAGCAGTAAGTCAGACCCAAGCTGTCCTTCAAGTACAAATCGGGCACGATGGCTGACCCTACCTCAGCAGTTCATCATGATGATGAAACAAAACAGTGCACGTCAAATCTAGCTATTACAATTTTAACTTGATAATGTGTCTTTTTCAAAGTTACTTGAAGAAAATAATATAGTGTGGAAACTGAGTTTGATTTGCAAAAAAAATGTTCACTATCTCATTGTTTATAACTGCAAAAGTTACAAACAACTTAGATAATAATGATGAGAATCAATATATGTGTTAAATGGGTCTATACATAGGTAAGATCCATTAACTATATCCTTAAGGATGGTGTCCTTTATTGTATGTCAGTGGTGCTCAACCTTCCTAATGCCGCGACCCTTTAATACAGTTCCTCATGTTGTGGTGACCCCCAACCATAAAATTATTTTCATTGCTACTTCATAACTGTAATTTTGCTACTGTTATGAATCATAATGTAAATATCTGATATGCAGGATATATTTTCATTGTTACAAATTGAACATAATTAAAGCATAGTGATTAATCACAAAAACAATACGTAATTATATATGTGTTTTCCGATGGTCTTAGGCGACCCCTGTGAAAGGGTCGTTCGACCCCCAAAGGGGTCACGACCCACAGGTTGGCAACCCACAGGTTGAGAACCGCTGTTGTATGTGTATTATCATATTATATGTATATTATATGATGTTCTACTTCAATAAAGAGTTTGAAAAGATATATCTCAATAGAAAAACAGGAAGGACATGGACACACTAAATGTTAATAGTAGTTAACTGTGTGATAATCTTATGATCTTGACTTTCTTCTTTGTATCTTTATGCAATGGTGCTTAGGGACTTTGTTGTAGCTATTTGCTGCTATAATAAAATCTTAAGAAAAAGACAATAAAACTCTACATTTCCACGGGAAATTTGTAGCTAAACAGGCAAAGCTAACCTATTCTGTTAGAAATCAGGATGGAGACTAGAAGAGGACATAGAGGACTCCCGGGGCAGGTCATGCTTGTTTATTCATCTGCGTGCTGATTACACAGGAGTGTTCAGTTTGCGGAAATTACTGAGCTGTCCACTTACAATGCAAGTGCTTTTCTGTATGCATGTTACACTGCACTTTAAAATTTTTTATGTATTTCTAATAACCGAGGGGAATTTTTATGGTGTCATGTTAAGCAGGAGGAAAAAAAAGGAAAGGTCAGTTCCACCCTTACACAAAACCTTCCCAGGCGTGGCAAGATGTCCCTCTATGAAAAAAATATACATTATCTGGCCAATAATGTGGAAATTTGGCAATGGAAGGCACTGACTTGAGGTTTACCTTATACTCCTGTTTTGTATTAAAAATCCTTGTAGGGCTAGATCTGCTGTCTCTAGTGTTCTCCGTGAACTCAGTACCCAACACAGGGCCTGGCAAATTGTAGCTGCTCAATAAAGAGTGGTTGAATGAAGCAGTCATTGAATGCGCGCAGGAAATTATTTTCTCTGCAGGTGAGCTGGCCTATTTCCTTTTCTCAGAAAATGAGAACTAAGTATCTCCTGATTCCGCCCCTCCCCGCTTTGGCCATGGCTGCTAGGAAACGCTAACCACTTAGAGAATTTGATCTTTCAACTTCAAGGGAGCTGCTCACTCTGCATAGATTGCCTACTGGCCTTCCTGGGACTCCAAAGTGCCTTCCCAGGAACGCTCAGGTTAGGGCACACACAGGCTTCCGTGGTTCGGGAATCCCAGGTAGCTCGTCCAATGCAGGCTATAGGGCCCTTTTCTTTTCTTTTTAATTCTTTATTGTTGAAAGTATTATGTATGTCTCCTTCCCCCCCCTCCCCCCCATTGACCTCTCCCCGCCCGCTCCCACCTCTCAGCACAGGTCCTCACTCCCCTATTGTCTGTGATAGGACCCTTTTCTTGCAGGTTTGGGAAGGGCTTGGAACCACTCAGAAGTCCTCAAGGATCAGAGAATCCTAGCAATTCTTCAGCCACTACCAACTCTGATCCTCCCATGTTACAGACGGGAAAGCTGCATCAGAGTAAGACCATGTCCCTGCCCGAAGCCACACAGTCACAATGGTAGGTCCCCTGAGGCCCAGTGATGTGTCCTCCTCCTCCTCACCCAGCATGGACCAGGCTTAAGCTGAGGCTTTTTGTATATTTAATACTTTCAACATACTATGAGGGATCGCTTTATTTTAAAGGCGAGAAACTGAGGATCGGAGAGGTCAAATGATTTACAGACAGTATACAGTGGGCCCACAGTGTGAACCCAGTCGCCTGACAGTAGAGACTGCTGCCTTCCTGTACATAAATTAGTGGTTCCAGTAAATGCCGTAAATTATTGAGTTTATAAGCTTCCTTTTATCGGGCCATGAGAATGGCCTAAACTTCCTTGTTTCCCTTTTTGTCCTGGTTTCCGGAAGCTCGAAACCAAATGGAATACTCAAAACCCACATCATCACCAACTAAGATGCCCCACGGATCCCGCTGCTTTGGGAAGCCCCAGACACTCTCTTCCTACCCGCCCCGCTGCTTGCTCAGGGCTAGGCCCACCTCAGAGGCGTAGGAATCGTTGTCTTCAGCTCGGTAAGGCCTGAAGCTCCGGCTGGGGTCGGGCTTGGAGTCCAAGTCACCAGTGCGGAAGGCCTCTCGTATCCTGGGCTCCCATTCCGGCAGGTCCCTGAAGTCAGGTGGCTGCACCTAGAGGCACAGGCAGAAGAGACCAGAATAACCATGGGGATGGGCCTGAGGGGTGCCAGAAACAGATACACTGCATGAGAAAAATAAGTTGTGTGGTAACAGTAGGTATAACAAAAGACAATATGGGTGAAAAAATAAATATATGAGCGTCTACACAGAGAAAGATTTAGAAGGGCATGCTGTGGTGATGGAATATTATAGAGCTACACTCCTTGACACAGGCAGCTACTGAGCACTTGAAATGTGGCTATTGCGACTGAGGAACTGAATTTTCAATTGTGAATAATTTTTATTAATTTAAATTTAAGTAGCCACATGTGGCTAGAGGCCACTGTATTGGCCAGAGCTGCTCCAGACCATTAAAAGCAGTCCCTCCCGTAGGGAGTGAGAAGCAGCGAAGAGGAGGCTTTCATCTTTTTTTAAAAATATTGTTTTTATTGATTTTTAGACAGAGAGGAAGGGAGAGGGAGAGTTAAAAACATCGATGATAAGAATCATTGATTGACCACACCCTGGGGATCGAGCCGGCAAACCGGTCATGTGCCCTGACTGGGAATTGAACCTGTGACCTGTGACTTCTTGGTGCATAGGACTATGCTCAACCACTGACCACCCCGGCGAGAGGAGGCGTTCATCTTTTACTCAGGTGCTTCTGAAACGCTGTGAATGTTTATGGACTACTTTGTCAATAATGCTTTTTCGGGGGACAAATACATTTGCTATTTTAATTTTTCTAAGTAATATTCTACAGACATCCAGACATACAAGTTCATTCCTTATCTTTAGAAAGCTAAGTTCCTGGCCTTTGCATCTGACCTGAAGAAAAGTTCTTTGTTTTACTAATACTCATTTTAAAATACAAAATTGTGAAAGAAACAAGAAAAGAAGAAAGGGCAACCTGAAAAAAAGGCAGGGCCTCAGAATCAAGCCCTGTATCTATCAATAATAAATGAGTAAGGAATTTTGGCACATTCACTCAATGAGACTGTATCCAGGAAAGAGAATGAAAAACTCCTGCCACATGAGACAACGAACACATGGTGAGTGAAGGAAGCCAGACACAAATGTGTGCTGGTTGAGGCAATTTATATGAAGTTCAAAGACAGCCCAAACTAAGTCAAGAGGCTACCCGTGGGAAGGGGCACTGTGGCTGGAAAGGCGCCTGAGGAGGGGTGCTGGTCGTCTCTAGTTCTTGTTCTGGGCAGTGATTATATGACTGTGCTCACCTGGGGAAAATCCTAAGCTCCACACCTGTGCTTTGTGTACCCCTCTGTGTGTTGTGCTTCAGTAAAAAAGGTTCTATCAAAAAAAAAATAACAGGGCCTACGACTTGGACCTCTTACCTGGAAGTCTGAGCCAAGGTCTTTGGCCAGAAGAATCTCCTTGGAGGGCCCCTGGGAGCCACAGGGGGTCAGCGACGAGAAGGGCTCTTGCGCCTCCTTGGCAGAACTCCCAAGGACCGCGTCTGCCTTCCGCGTGAAGGCGTTAAGCTCCTGCTGCAGCATGCTCAGCCGAACCAGGATAGCATGGATGAGCTTGGTGTCCCTGGGGCCCTCACTGTTGTCGGGGGCCTCGTGCAGCCGAAAGTCGGCACACTCGTTGTCCAGATACAGGCGGAGGCCAGCTGAGAAGCCGTTAGCGTCGGCCACCAGGATGTCAATGGCCTTGCTGACCAGGGCGGCCTGCTCCCGCAGACCAGGCAGCACTTCAGCATCCCTGGCTCTGCAGAGCCGGGTGGCATGGGGGCCATGGGCCTCGCCAAGGGCAGCGGGCACGCACTGGGCAGAGTCCCCCGCCTCGGCGTCCGTCTCCAGCATTGGCCGTGTTCTCTGGCAGGAGGCCAGATCGCAGCGCTGGAGGTTGGACAGGAGCACACGGTTCTCATACTGGAGCTTCTTGACTTTGCCACTGAGCTCACCGATCTGCAGTTTGGCGGCCGCCAGCTCCTCCTGCGAGGGCTCGCTGAGCACGGAGCAGCTGTCCTCTGACAGCGTCACGTCCAGCTCGTGCTCTGAACGGTATTTGGCCAGCTCGCCCAGCAGTAGTTTGTTCTGGTCCTCAAGTTCGGCCGAGGAGCGCCGCAGCAGCTCTGCCTCCTCCTCCACAAACTGCAGGTGTCGCCGCAGTTCTGCCAAGCTCTCCCCACACTCACCGCCACCCAGCGCAGAGAAGGCCAGGCGTGCCTCCGGGCCCCCACCACTGCCACCGTGGTCCTTCATGTCGTCCATCTCGGCCCGCAAGCCTCGGTTCTCCACCTCCAGCTCCACGATGCGGCGGCTCAGCAGGTTGGCCTCCTCCTCCACCAGCTTCAGATGCACCTTCAGCTCGGTCTCCCGCGAGTGGGGTGCATCTGCCAGCTCCTCGGCCGACAGGGCGCTGTCTAGATCACCGTAGAGCGAGCGGTACTTGAGCAGCTCCTCCTTCATGCTGTCGTTTTCCTTGACCAGCTTGGTGAGCTTCTTGCACATGAGGGCCGACTCCTCCTTTGCGAAGTGCAGCTGGCACTTCAGGTCTGCACTGTCCTCCTGGGGCCCGATGGGCACAGGGACAGAGAGGACCCAGGAAGATTAGTGTTAGGAGGCTCAATACCAGCCATAGCATTTCTGGGAGCACCAACTATGTGCTGGGGACACAGGAATAAAGCAGAGGAAGCCCCAACCTTCAAGGAGCTGGGGAACCAGAGGGAAGCAGAGAGGGGAACACTGATAAAGCAGCAAGGATGGCGCACCACACGTAACCCGGGGAGTCCAGGCGGGCTTCCTGGAGTAGGCAACATTTTTTTTGCCACGGTGACTATTGCTGTTACTACCACTACTAACATTATTACGACAATTTCCTCACCCGTAAAATGGGACAATAACACTCCCTCCCTCACAGAGCCATGGAGAGGATTAAATGAGATAATGTATGAAAAACGCCTGGCACCCTGACAATCCAGCACCAGAGGCTAACGGTATCCTATGCCTGGCCTATGCTACACATAGCACTTTATCTATCTGAGTGTGTGAGAATTACGGGTTCAGGGCATGGTTTTGGGAAATGAAGTGGACAGCAAAGCTAAGAAAAGGAACAAGGGGAGGATGGAATAAAAGCTAGAGAGGGGTGAGGATCTCGGAGAAACACCCAGGCCACTTGGAGTTAGGCCTTACGCCTTAAGACTAAAACCTGCCAGCAGGGGCTACACGCTGGGGGCTGTGGGAACTGCTGGGAAGTACCTGCACCGAAGGCTTCTTGTCTGTCTTTCCCAAGGAACGCGTTCCTCTTTTCTTCAAGGAATGCTGGAGGGAGAGTAAGAAAAAGTCAGCATTGAAAGCTCAGGAGGGTGATGTGCATCCAAAGAGAAGTCACAGAGCCTGCAGTTTCACTGGGGCCCCCTTCTCTACCCAGCCCAGCCATCTCCAGCCTTGGCCAGCACCACCTGCTGAGCCAGAGGGACTCTCAAGACCACCCAGTGGGTTGCAAATGGGGGACAGGCCAGAAGCACTTTAGGAGATGATTCTGAACACACCTGCCCAGGGTGCCTCCCCTCTCGCCCACCACCACATTGGATCCAGCTGGCCTGGCTACGACCCGGGTATCTGGGTTTCTGTTCTTGACAGTCATTCACCAAAGACTTCCTGAGCATCGATTATGTGCTAAGCTCAGGCAGGTATAGAGAATACAGCAGGTGTGTATTCTGAGAATACAGAAGGCAGACAGGTATTTGGGGCGGATGCTCCATCCAGATCCCCTTTTCAGGACTGGGGCTCTCATCCTCCCCCAGTGCTAAGACCTCAACGTTGAGTCCCCCTCACAACAATGGCCATGGACTGAGGGCAGCCCACATCCAACGACTGGTCCACGCTCCACTGCCTCAACCCAGGGCAGCTCTCCAGGGCCATCCACGCTCCAGAGCTCCCCATGAGATGGGCTGAGCCACCGGTCTGAAGGCTCCACAGCCCCACTCTCCCTCTGTTCCCTGGTGGTGTTATTCCCAAGGGGACCCTTCCATAGTCTCTGCACGTAAAGCTCCACCTCCGAGGAAACCCTGTCCTCATGGAATGGCCTTCTAGTGGGACTTTAACCCAGAATGAATGAATATGGGTGAAATCATAATCCACAGGAGGCTTGGAAATGATGAGGGACTGATCTCAATTTAAATTGTAAAAGTCTGCATGCAGATGAAAGGAAAAGAAGACTCTAACAGGTAGTCATGACTCCAAGATCCAGGAGTGATAGGGGAAGAAAACGGATACATTTGATCAGATAAACAAAATCGGCATGGAAAAATAATACATCTTAAGAAAAGTAAAAATATGAATGACAAACTGGGAAAAATATTTGCAATTCATAACACTGACAAAGGGCCAATATCCTAAATAGGTAAAGAGCTTCACAAAATAGAGAATAAAAAAATCCAAAAAACCTATAGAAAAATGGGGTGGTGATATGAAAAACAGTTCTCAGGAAAAAGGAAGTGGCTCCTAAGCATAGGAAGATGCTTAACGCTGTTCAATAGAGAAATGCAAACTCAAACTACACTGAGACACCTATCAGACTGGCAAAAATCCAAACATCTCACAACACATTCTACTGAAGCTCTCAACCTTCCTAATGCCACGACCCTTTAATACAGTTCCTCATGTTGTGATGACCCCCAACCATAAAATTATTTTCGTTGCTACTTCATAACTGTAATTTTGCTACTGTTATGAATCGTAATGTAAATATCTGATATGCAGGATGTATTTTCATTGTTACAAATTGAACATAATTAAAGCATAGTGATTAATCACAAAAACAATATGTAATTATACATGTGTTTTCTGATGGTCTTAGAGGACCCCTGTGAAAGGGTCGTTTGACCCCCAAAGGGGTCGCGACCCACAGGTTGAGAACCACTGCTATAGAGAAACAGGAATGCTTATATATCTCTGGCAAGAATGTGAATAGCACTCGCCTAGGGGGTTTCGAGGGGGCAAGGGTACAATAATCATTACTGAAGTTTCGCAGTGTTTAAGAGTCATTCAGTTAGATGCAGGATTCCACCGAGCACGTCTTCCTGCGAAGCAGGATGATTCACTTGGGCTGCTTCTGACTTTCCGGGTTGGGCAGGTGTTTTTGAGAACGCTCTCGTGTGGTGTGAATACATGAAGGGGAGAGCCACTGATCTAATCCAAGCCCCCGCTTTACTGAAGGTGAGAGCGAGGTCCCACAGCAAATCCACAGCTGACCTGGGACCAGGTCTTGGGATAGCTCTAGATCTAGTTCCAAGAACTTAGGAGAAAATGGGCCTTTTTTTTTTCTTAATATATATATATTTTTTTTTACAGAGAGGAAGGGAGAGGGATAGAAAATTAGAAACATCGATGAGAGAGAAACATCGATCAGCTGCCTCCTGCACACCCCCTACTGGGGATGTGCCCACAACCAAGGTACATGACCTTGACTGGAATCGAACTTGGGACCCTTCAGTCCGCAGGCCGACGCTCTATCTAACCGGTCAGGGCAAAAATGGGCCTTCTTTGATGAGGTAGCACGGTGGTTCAAAATCTGGGTGAACATGAGAATTACCTAGGGAACTTAAAGAAGAAAAAAAAAAACCCAATGCCTAAGATCCCACCCCCAGAGATTCTGATATAATTGGTCCAGGGTAGGTCGCAGACATCAGTATTTTAAAATAGCTCCCAAGTGATTCTAACGTGCAGCCCAAGTAGAAACCACAGAGCCAGGAAGATGAACTCCAGATGGCTTCTTGAGTATATCTTCAAGTCCAACCAAATCCTAGACACCTTTTGAAATGCAAATGAGGCAGGTCTGCAGAGGCTGATATTTCAGACGCTGGGTACCAAGACTTGTTTTGTGGGGTGAGAGCCACAAAGCAAGTCCCCCCACAAATGGGGCCCAGGAAGGGCTGCTCCGAGGTAGAGTCCCATGTGGAGTGGTTGAGGTGAGTGGTTGAGGTGAGGGGCTCTAGGTTGACGATCTGAGCTTGCTTACTAACAAGCTAAATGGGAGGGGCTGTGAACTCTGGGAACCCCACAACACTGCATTTGTGATCCTGGGTGAACCCTTCTTCTCCCAGCAGCTCTATTTTATCATCTATAAAACTGAGCCATGGATTAGGTGACCAACCTCCTCAAGCACTGCGGACTCCCTGGAGGAAGAAAGCAGGTGACAGGAAGAGGAGCCAGGGGTCTCCAAAGGCACCCTGAGGTCCCAGCCATCACATACACATAAAGGAATAAGATAACATAAAGCCTGAAGCTATTAAAAAGGATGGAGAGACAGTGAGACTCACTGACATGGTAAAGACGTCTTGTAAAGGAAAGAACCTGCTAAACAAAATCTACAACCCAAGTGTCCACCAACTGATGAAGGATAAACAAAATGTGGCCTTTCCACACAAGGGAATATTGTTCAACCAAGAAGGAATGGCGTCTTGACATAGGCTACAACATGTATGTACCTTGAAAACATCACGCTAAGTGAAAGGAGCCAGTCACAAAAGGCTACATAGTTATGATTCCATTTTCACGAAATGTTCAGAATGGGCAAATCTAGGCTGCGAGTGGACAGATGAGTGGTTGCTGGTGGGGAACAGGGAGTGACTATGCTGGTCCGGGGTTTCTTCTCGGGGTGATGAAAATGCTCTGGAATTAGAGAGTGGTGATAGCTGTACAGCTCCGAGTCTTCTTCAAACCACAGAACTGTATACTTAAAAAAGGCCAACTTTATGGCATAGAAATTATATCTCAATAAAGCTGTTATTTAAAAAAGAAAGCATGTTATCATTTTTATAAAAATGTGTGCATGTGTGTGTGCACCCACATGACGGGGGGGACAGTCTGAAGAATATACAGCAGGCTGCTAACTATGAGGATATAGAAAACTTGCATTTTCCACTTTTGTTTCCCCGTGTTTTTGTTTTTTGTGGGTTTTTTTGGAGAGAGGACATAGTCATCCAGCATTTTTGTATTTTTCTTTTTAATTTTATTACACAATATAGTTTTAAAAATTAACATACAAAAATGCATTCTCACTGTAAATCTATACTATGCCGACAGAGAAGTCCCCCTGTGTACCTCCACCCATTCTCCTACCCAACCTGAGGGTGACCACAGCTGCTGCCGGCTGAGCTCTTTCTTGACCTTTGGCTCTGTGTTTAAAATCCTGAAATAGATGGTGTTCTTTTAGACTTTCTTTCCTTCCTATGTTTACTTGACTCTGTGATCTTTGATTTTTATAATAAGCACCTCAGGCAGAAGAAAACCCCAAAACATCCAGCATTTTAAAACAACAGTCTGTGTTCGTGCTACAGAAACTGTGCATATAATATAATCCCATCTTTATTTTAAAAACCCCCCAAATATATATATATGTGTGTATATATATATATATATATATAGAGAGAGAGAGAGAGAGAGAGAGAGAGAGAGGGAGAAATATGCAATGTCTGAGCACAGAGGCCCAAAAAGATACAAACTATGAAAAATAATTTTTTTGAAGTTACAAACCAAACTGCTCATTTGAATCAGGGGCCAAACTGAGGGAGGTGGTGAGGGGAGGATTCTTCTCTTCTCTTATGTGTGGCTGTTATTACTTCTATTGTCTTTTTGGATAATGCATTCAAACTTCAAAAAGTACAGAAAGGAATGCAGTGAACCCCTCGCCAGTTCTCTTGCCCAAGGCAACCCGTGCAGCCAGAATCTGCCTATCCGTCCTCAGAGGTATGCCAGGCACGCCTTTATGTGTTTTTGTAATGCTAGTTTTGCTTCACTGAGCTCCTAGTACCTTTTTAATTAAAAAATTCACATAGACAGCCCTAGCCGGTTTGGTTCAGTGGATAGAGTGTAGGCCTGTGGACTGAAGGGTCCCAGGTTGAGTCAGGTCAAGGGCACATGCCCGGGTTGCAGGCTCAATCCCCAGTAGGGGGCGTGCGGGAGGCAGCCGATCGATGTTTCTCTCTCTCTCCCTCCCTCTCCCTCTCCTTTCCTCTCTGAAATCAATAAAAATATATTTTTCTAAAAATGCATTTATACATATACATTTCAATGTCTGTGTGCGTACAAATAGAAAAACTATATTGGGAGTACATATATCTCTCACCCAAGCAGTAATTTGGTAATTAGAGTAATTCCCTCTGAATATTGAATTACAGGTGAATTTTTTCTCCTTACAGGCTTGTACTTTCCCATCTTTCTCTACTAAGCACATTTTACCTGTTGGGTGGAGGGGGAAAATGTAAAATGTTTTCAAAACACACTTTCCCCAAAAAAAGTCACTGAACACCTTCCAACAGGCAGACAGGGGGCTCTGAGTTGCTAGAACCTCACCAGAAGGTAAGGGCAGTGGGCAGATCAGAGGGGTCGAAGCAGCAAACCTTTTCAGGGCCGAAGTGGTCCCAGACTTTGACGGTTGGAACTGCCCCTTCCCCATCCCATCTAAGCCATCTGGGCTCCCACACTGCTCTGCGGCTCTGGAGGGAAAACAAGGCAGACTCACAGAGCACAACCTTCCTCCCCTCTGCAGGGCAGCAGCTGGCCAGGCAGCCTGGGGGTCGTGATGTCCCTCAAGGAGGCAGGGCCTGTCAGAGCCCCACTGTGGAGCCCGCAGGGGCAGATGTTCTGGCCCTGGGCCTTCGGAGGGTGAACAGGGCAGTGCTTGGGTACTAACAGGAATGCCAGTCCCACTGCCAGACCCCAAGGGCACACTCTCTGCCCTGCACGTAGCAGGGCTTCCCCGCCCATCAGCAACTCAGGAGGCCGCCTCTGAGCAGCCAGGGTGGTGCCTCTCAATGTTCTTGGTCTAACAACGGCTCTTAGAAGCATGAGCTCTGTTCTCCCTTGTTCTGCAGGAGACTAGTAGAGCGTGTCTCCGCCCTCCAGCCCACACAGAGGCTGCCTGAGCACAGGTCTGGAGGGGCCCCCTGCTTCTAACACCTTCCATGCTTCCATGTTGCCAGGGAACAAAGACCAACCTTCAAGGAATAAAATGAACCTTCTGCCAAAACAGCTGGGTAGATTTTCACCAAACTTGGAGGGGATGTTTGGAAAGGTCTCACTGAAAACACAGACTGTGCTGTGTGAACAAAATTTATTCTGAAGGGAGGGCGGGGGGCTGAGGTTGGGGTGCCCCTCGAAGACTGAGGCCTTCTTCATCCAGAGTGGCTGAAGCAGCTGGACAGAGAGGCCGTGTGGCTCCTGGCTGGAGGAGACCACTGGTGGGGTGGGGGTTGGGGGGGCTGAAGGAAACAGTGGTGCAGGCATGAGCCCCAAATCAAAAGTCACTGGGACAGAGGCTGCCAACGGCTGGTGTTGATTCCCAATGTAACCACTCCTTCCATGGGCAACTCGCAGTTAGGCATGCGGAGCTCCTTCCAGAGATGCAGAAACACACAGACTGAACGAAGGTAAAGGCTTCTCCAGACATACCCTGTGGGTAATGATCCGACGATGGATATTTACCGAGTCCCTAGTCCCTGCCCAGGGCTTTACCTGCTCGTCTCCATTAATTCTCACAAACACCTCTGAGGAGGGATTGATATTCCTATTTTACAAGTGGACAGTTACACGATTTGCACAGCATTACAGTTATTTGCAAATAAGTGGCAACGTCAGAATTCAAACTCAGGCCCCTGTGACTCCAAGTTCATGTTTGCACGTACCACACAGACCAGAGCTAAGCTGCATCAGATGACAATGCCAGCAGAACTGAGATGTGACCCCAGGTAATCTGACCCCCTCAGAGTAGGATTGGGCACGAGATGCCTGTGCCAGTTGGGGGTACTCCGTGGAATGAGCGCCTCTTTGGAGGTTCTGAGAACACAGGAGAGTCTGGCAAGGCCCCTGGATGGGGTTAAGGAGGGCAGGGGCATCACTGTGAGAGTAAGAGTGGCTTTGGGAAGCTGAGAGCCTTGTCCCCCGCTCCCCCCAGTCCTGTCTGTATACATCGAGTCTGCTCCTGGGTATATACCCAAGAGAACTGAAAACATATATTCACACAAAAACCTGTACACAGTGTTCATAGCAGCATTATTCCTAACAGCCACAAAGGAGAAATAACCCAAATGTCCATCAACTTATAAGTGGATAGACAAAATGTGCTATATCCATACAATGGGTTATTATTCGGTCATAAAAAAGAATGAAATACTGATACATGCTTCAACATAGATAAACCTTGAAAACATCATGTTAAGTGAAAGAAGCCAGTCACTAAAGCTCACATATTTCATGATTCCATTTGTGTGAAATTTCCAGAACAGGCAAGTCCATAGAGACAGAAAGTAGATTAGTGGTCGCCATGGACTGGAGGGAAGGGGGAATAGGGCATGACTGCTAACAGCTACAGGAGTTCTTTTGGGGCAATGGAATGTTCTGGAATTGCACAATATTATGAATATATTTTAAGCACTGAACTGTACACTTTAAAATAGTGACTTTTATCATATGTGGATTACACTGCAATATAAAAATTACCAAGAAGATTACCAATTATAAAATGGGACAGCAGTACGTACACTATGTACACTGGGAGCTGTCAACAGTGATACTGGCTTTCTTCCTAAAATACAAGAAGGGAGAATGCTCCTGATGAGGGAGAGGCTGGTGTTATGATTCTTGAACTGCAGCCCAGCTGGACAACAGCGCTACCGTAGAGCATGGCTAGAGCTGGCCACCCTCCCCTTCCCCAAGCGAAGAGCAATATCCATGGCAACCACATCAGCCCAGGCCAGGGGCTCCTGTTCCCAGCCACCGGGTGACAGCATCGCCACAGCAACCTGTCAGGATGGCAAAGGCAGATCTTGATAATGCTCTGGCGGAAGAATTGCTAAGGGACCCTTGTCTCCATAGAAACCATGTCAGGAGCAGAGGGAGGAAGGAGGGGGCAATCAGCAAATAAACACAGGGCCATGTCTCCTAGATCCTGAGACACATCAGGAAGGGCTAGACCAGCTTTGCTGACATCACCTTCAAAAAGGCAGTAAACCAGTGTTTCTTGAGCACCTACTGTGTGTCAAGCACCACAATGGACCCTTTACATGCTTGTCTGCATTTAAAATTTCACAAATAATACTCAAATACATTCTTATCGTTAAAAAACAAACCAACCCTAACTACAGGACTAATAGCATAAAAGCAAAAATTATTGTCCACCCTACTCCCACTCTTTCTAATTCTTCAGTTCAGTGGGTTTTTCTCCAGACTTTTGTTCTGCATTTGCATATATATATATATTTCAGCACCAGTTTGTTTTGTATGGCTTTTCAAAATAATTAGTGGGATTGCACAATATGTATACTTCTATAACTTTCTTCTCCTGCTTAACTATGTACCTTAGTGATCATTCCATGTCAATACATACAGTTACATAGTTGGCCCTTGAAGAACAAAGGGTGAGGGGTACCAACTTGCTCCCATTCAACTGAAAATCCACACACAATTTTTGACTCCCCCCAAAATCTTAACTACTAATAGCCTACTGTTGATCAGAAGCCTTACCAATAACAGAAACCATCGATGAACACATATATTGTATGTTACATGTATCATATACTGTATTCTTACAATAACAAAAGCTAGAGAAAATATTATTAAGAAAACCATAAGGGAGAGAAAATATACTTACAGTATTTATTGAAAAAAATCATGTATAAATGGACCTGAGCCATTCAAACCTGTGTTGTTCAAAGGTCAACTGTAACATCTACCTTATTTACTTTTATTGTGGCAAAGTATACATAATATAAGATTTACCATTTTAACGGTTGTATCTGTTTTATTGTGGTAAAATATACATAGCATACACATTTTTAGTCATTTTCAAGTGCACAATTCAGTAGCATTCAGTACATTCACATTATACTGAATTCACCACCATTCACCTCCAGAACCTTTTTATCTTTCCAAATTGAAACTCTGTACCCACTAAACACTAACCCCCACTCCCTTTCCCTCCAGCCCCTGGTAACCAGCATTCTACTTTCTGTCTCTATGAATCTGACCGCCCTAAATATCTCATATAAGTGGAATAATATTTGTCCTTTTGAGTCTGGCTTATTTTACTTACCATCATTTCTTTAAAGTTCATCCATGTCGTAGCCTGTATCAGAATTTCCTCCCTTCTTACGGCTGACAAATACTCCATTGTATGAATACACTCTATTTTTCCCGTCGACAGACATCTGGGTTGCTTATACCTTTCAGCTATTGTGAATAATGCTGCTATGAACACAGGTACAAAAATCTGTTTGTGTCCCTGCTTTCAATTCTTGGCTATATATCCAGAAGTGGAATTGCTGGCTTATTTGGTAAATCTATGTTTAACTTTTTCAGGAACTGCCACACTACCTTATTCTTTTTTTTTTTAATATAGTTCTATGGTTACCCCAATCTTATTTTTTTTAAAATATATTCTATTGATTTTTTTTTTAGAGAGAAACATCGATCAGCCGCCTCCTGCACACTCCCCACTGGGGATGTGCCTGCAACCAAGGTACATGCCCTTGACCGAAATCGAACCTGGGACCTTTCAGTCCACAGGCCAACGCTCTATCCACTGAGCCAAACCGGTTTTGGTCTTATTCTTTTTAACTTCTTCATATTGTTCTATGGTTACCCCAATCTTATTTTTTAAAAATATATTCTATTGATTTTTTTTTTACAGAGAAGAGGGGAGAGGGATAGAGAGTTAGAAACATCGATGAGAGAGAAACATCGATCAGTTGCCTTCTGCACACTCCCTACTGGGGATGTGCCCGCAACCAAGGTACATGCCCTTGACCGGAATTGAACCTGGGACCCTTGAGTTCACAGGCCGACGCTCTATCCACTGAGCCAAACTGCTTAGGGCTACCCCAATCTTATTAATAATCATAAACAATCTCGTAAACTGGTTATTGTTATTATCCTGATGTCACAGAAGAAGAACTGAGACTTAGAAGCCTCAGCCACATCTCTGCCAAGGAACGGCTGGGTGAACTCAGGCAGGCTGCTGTCCCTCTCTGGGCCTCAGTTTCCTCTCCACCACAACAGGAACAGTCTGACCTTCAAGGTACTTTCTCAAATTGTCTCCCCTTTTCACTACTGAGGAGGGAAGCAATGAGATGTGTGAAGATGATGCCCTGTGTTCTGGGCCAGGCCTTGGGAGGCAGGAGACCGCCTGAGAGAGGGGCCTCCCACCCAGCCCTGGAGAGGGGCAGGGCCATACAGCAGCCCGTAGCAGCAAATGCCCCATCTGCACACCAACAAGCTACTGGCACATCACACACCAACACGCTCTGCGAATAGGGCAGCTGAAGGGCGGCTCAGGGCTGTGGTGTCTCAGTACCCCTGGAATGCTGGCATGCCTGCCCTCAGGGAAGGTGAGGAGTGTGCCCGGAACAAGGTATGATCCTAGGGTACCTCATGAGCAGCCAGACAGCTGAGGCCCAGCCGCGCCTCTGGAGCCAGAAGCTGCCTGGAACACAGACCCCTGGAGTCTGGAGGATTCCAGCCCTCAGGGGTCACTGAGGCTGATGGCTTCCAATCTTCCTTCTGCAGAGCCCACTGGGCCCTGCGTGACCTTGAGGGCATCCATCCCTCTCTCAGGGGCTGTTTCCTCACCTATAAAATGGGTAAGATCATAACCTCATTGGGCCTTTATGCAAATTGTTAAGATAAAGTGTCCAGCATGGTGCCTAACAGGAGGAGGAAGAAAGGACATGCCAGGTGGAAAGGCTGGCATGATCGAAGACAGAGAAGCTGGTGTCTGGGGGTCATAGTCAGGAAGTGTCTGGTGTCCCGATCTCTATGACACACTGGCCCGAGGCCCAGCCCCGCACCGAGTGCAGTGCCTGGCAGTCCCTGAAACATGTACACATACGCTATTCCAGCCCGTCCTCACAATGCCTTGGGGCATTATTGTCCCACTTGATGTATGAGGAAACTAAGGCAGCGGGCCAGCCCCGTGCTGGGCATGGCTGCATGTTTTCTCAGTTGATCCCCCCACAGGTGTAGTTCTGTGATGAATGACTGTCTCCTTCATTAGTCTGTGGGCTCCTTGAAGATAGGAACCGAATGTCTTTCACTCACCACTGTGTCTTTAGTGGCCAGCACATAGTGCACACAGTAGGTGCTCAGAAAACGTGTGCTGGAGGAACAACTGAATAAACCACTCTGCCAGGGAGGCCTAACTGTGCAGAGACACTGGCTGGATGGGGCTGACACAAGCCTGCCACCCCCCACCTGGCCCTAACCAGGATGGACGGGGTCCTCACCTCTCTTGGCCGCTCCAGCTCTGTCTGCAGCACCTGCTTAGCCAGCTCGGTCTCGATGAGCCGCTGTCGAAGCTCCTCATTCTCCTCCTCCAGGCGCACCCGTTTCTTCTCCACCACCTCGAGCTCCTTATGCAGCCGCACGGAGATGTCCTTAGAGACCTGAGCAAGGGTGGGTGATAAGCAGAGCATGGGCATGCTCAGGGGTCATCCCATCTGGGCTACAGAGCAACCCCAGAGCAGGCAGCTTCTCTCATTACCCCCACTTAGCAGATGAGGAAACGGAGGCACAGAGAGGTTAAGGAACTCACCAAGGGTCACACAGCCAGGAAGCAGTAGAACTAAAACCCAAACCCAGGCCCCCCATGTTCCTTATGTCCATGTCACAGTTCAGCCCCCAGAACGCTATAAAGGCCCTTCCTGTTCTTAGGAATACCTTTTCATTTACCCAGGGCTCCTTAATGCTTCCAAAAGTCTCTCCTAGCCACCCTCTTGCCAATTCTCACAAGAGCCTGTGGCTGGCACCAGAAATTCATTTTAAAGAAAAAGGAAACTCAGAGCAAGATGGGCAGCCCCAGAGCCATTTACATCCCATCTCTGCCAGGGACCAACATGTCATCCTGGGGAATCATTTCCCCACTCTGTGCCTCAGTCTTCTCAAATACAAACTGGGTACAACAATAATAGACCAACCTCACAGGCCCAACAGGAGGACTAAATCAGCTATTGCACAAAGGCTTGGCCCGCTGCCTACACAGTGAGCGCTGGGTGAATAGTGGCTGCTGCTTCGAGAAACAAGCCCAGAAACGGGCAGGACTCGGTGGAGGTCACTATGTGACCCCCAAGACTTATTCCCAATCATCTGGGATATAGAACATGCCTCAAATGACAAGGCCTGGGCAGGTGTCCAAGTCATCCCTGCAGAAAGGAGTTACCAGAGCTGCAAACTCCAGTCCTGGCTCCAGGACTCTGCAGCAACAGCACCCATTTCCTCGAGGACACCCTCTGACCTGTGCCCTGATGGCTGGGGGTGAGAGGCCAGGAAAGGGGACCTCTGGGAATGAGGAGGGCCCTTTTGAGTCCATAAACTACAACCATCCCTGAGTGGGCTGGGCACTACCACTGGTTGAATACCTACTGCGTGCCAGCTTCATTCATCTTCACCCCAATTCGGTCCCCATTTTACTGACAAGGAATCTGAGGCTTAGCATGCAAGTGACTTGCTCAGGGCCACATAAAGCTATTGTGGGCTGAGCTCAGGGGAGCCCCAGGCCTTTGGTTGAGGGGCCAGCATGGCCAGGCCTCCACAAGGGGTACAATGTCTTTGCCAGCAAGAGTGCGGTGGATAGCCCAGCTCCCATGCCTGCCAGGCTCGGAAATGACCATGGCACCTCCTCCCTGCCGGAAGGGAAGAGGGCCCTCCCTGGCTCTGCCCTCGGCCTGGGCCCAGGCCCAGCTCGGCACAGACCCCTTGGCAGTGTGCAAAGCAGGCCAGGAAAAACAACGGCCAGAAAGGAAATTCAGCGCAGTCTTCCCCTCCCTCCGGTGCCCACTGCCTCTCTCTGTCCCTGAAGATCTCCAAAGACAGCCAGAAGCTGGCCCATGAGAATCCTCCCACAGCCTTTCTAGGCCACCAAGCTTTCTTCATCCACAGAGTGGAGGGAGCAATCCCTCACTATCAGAACCAAGACTTTGCTAGATTCTAATCTAGCCTGATCCCAGCACTCACTGAGTGTGTGGCTCAGGACAAGTTAGTTAACCATTCAAAGTCTCAGTTTGGTTATCAGTAAAAGGGGGTTGATTTAGGCTAGTCGTGAGAGTTATTGTGAGAAATAAATGATATCGTGCTTGGGCTGGTGGCTGGAACACAGTAGGTGCTCAAAAAATAGAATTTTCAATACATTGTCAAAATTACTGCTATACCCTGGTACACTGATTTTATCTGATTAGGCCCTATACTCCATAACCTCCCTTTTAAGTTTGATGGCAGGGTTTTTGCTGGAAATGTTCAGCCCCAGGCTCCTGGCTATGGTCCCCAGTTTGGGGCTGTTAGGTCATCCAGTGAACTCCTGTCCTAATCACGACTTCATTCATTCACTCATTCATTCATCCTGCTGAGGCCTGGGGGCAGGAGTGGTGGGACAAAGGTCAAGGCCCCAGACCACGCCTGAGCTCCTTCACATCTCTGTGTCCCAGCAGTGGCACAGGGTCTGGCACACACTAAATGCCTAATAAATCTTTATTGGATAAACAAACAAATCCAAGGCTACACCAAGCAAGCAAAGATGGAGGAAGATGAAGGAGTGAACAACTGAAATCTGGGAGCTGCACCTGCCCTAGCTTGGCTGGGGATACTCCCCCACCCACCCACCCCATCCACTGTTCAGGGAGGGCTCTGTCCCTGGCTGGGGACCGGGGCTCCTCTCCAACTACGCTCCTACCTAGACCAGCTCCTCTCCATCTGGTGGGTTATTCTGTCCCCACCATGGCCTCAACCTGAGGAGGTGACCGGCTCTTCATCAAGAAGTCATGATCCATGTGGATTCCTGGATCCTCTTGGGTTCCTGAGTGACTCTATAGATTTTGTCCCTTCCATGAGTCCCCAGTTGTATTCTGCTCTATTCCCCATGGGATCCCCTTCCAAATGTGCTCCCCCCTCCCCTGCCCCTTGAGGGATGCTATGTTGAAAAGCCCAATTCCAGGCAGCTTACAGAATTCCAATGTGGACACAGGAGCCCTTAAATCTCAGATCCCAGAGCCCCAATGACAGCCTATGGGAGCAAAGAGCACCCGGCCTGAAGGGCAGGAGCCTTTGGCCTATGCCTGTCCCCTCCCCTCTGGGGTCTCAGTGGTCCTGGGCCCCCTCGGCTCTCACAAGTGATTATAAAATTAGCTGTCACTTCCTGAGCACCCATCATGGGCCTGTCATCCCCTTCGGAAGGGCTTTACTAGTCCTACTCTGAGCGTCAGAAAGGAAAGGTCACTTGTCCAAGGTCACGCAGCTAGGAAGCTACAGACCACGATGTTAAATGAGATGAGTCAACTCTAGAGTCTTACTCTTACCCTGACCCTGCTGTTGGCCTGAAGCTGGATGACACATTATATTAACAGCAACAATGAGAATACCAACAGTAAGCCCGACAGTGGGCTCACACTGTCAGGTCCTCAAGGACCCCACCTGCCAGTCTCATTTGATCGTCTCCTGATCCTCCTGACTCCTCCCATGGTAGGGGGCTGAGATACTGTGGAGGCGAAGCAGCTGCAGCTTCCGGAAACCAGGGCAAATTCCCAAAGCACAAACAAATGCCCTCAGTCATGAGGTCACTGTTTACAGCACTGGGACCTGGCTCCTGCCAAATGCAACCAGCAGCCTCCAGGCCACAGCCGCCCTGCTCGATGACTGGCCCCTCTGCCCTCAGCTCATGGGCCTCAGGGTGTCTTGGTCATTCTGAATCCTCAGGGAGGAGGATGGGAACTCTCACTAAGGAAGTCCCCTGCAGGGCTCTGTGTGACTAAATTCTCCCAGGAACCCTGGGAGGATGGGAATGTCACCCCCATTTTGCACATGAAAAAACTGAGGCAGCTGCCCGGGTCCATCCAGGAAATTAAAACCAAAGCCAGAACTTCTTCTCCAGCAACATCTGTTGCTAAGAAAGGAAACATTATACTGGTGTGTCGTGGGCCTCCCACAGGAGTCCCTCCAGGTGGAAATTTAGACCTCGGATTTAGAAACCGGACACTCTGCATAGGCTTCCCAGGCTCTGAGGGTGTGCCCTGAGAATCTGCATGGTGAGCAAGCCTTCCAGGTGATTCTTGTCCAGCCAGGGCGGTTGAAATTCTGGCCTTTTCTTCCCCATGCTTGCCCCAGCCACTTGTCCTATGCATTCAAGCCTTAAAATTCTCCTGAACAACAACACCACAACCAACATTTGCTCAATTTGCTGAGTATCCAGAGCCAACCTTTGTGCATAGCATTCTCTTCACTTGAGTTATTTCATTTTATCCTCACAAAAACCTCCACAAATAGGGACCGGTTTTATCTCCATTTTCCATGTGGGGAAACTGAGGCTCAGAGATGTGAAGAAGCTTTCCCAAGGCCACACAGCAAACAACAGGCGGAGCAGGTCTCTGGCCCCTGACCCTGACCTCCTCATGCCAGGCAATGTTCCCACTAAGATTCTGTGGGTCCTGTCAGCTGTGAGGACCAGCAGAGAGTGAGAGAGCTTGGCAGGGGATGAAGAGCTGGGTGTGGGTGTGGGTGTGGGTGTGGGTGTGGGTGTGGGTGTGGGTGTGGGTGTGGGTGTGGGAGTGGGAGAGAAGAAGGGGCAACCAAGGCCTGGGGTTTCATTCATGACGTCCTCACCAATAACCTACCTGTTCAATAAAAGCACTGGAGCTGCAAAAGCCCTGAAGATTCGGTTGAGCTAAGCCCTACATTTAACAGAAGGGGAAACTGAAGCCCCAAGACCCAAGAGGTGGGGGCCAGTTAGGGCACTGGCCAAAGAGGTGGCAGAGCAAGTCACAGAGTCCCCCTGGATAACTGCTAGGCAGCCCCGGACCCTTCCCACCTGGGTCCATCAGCTTTCCCAGGAGACACAGGGGAGTCAGGATTTGAGGACCTTAAGAACACCCCACAATATCCCCAGCACATGGGGCGAAGTGAAGTGGCCAGAGGCATCCAGCCCAGGCCTGTTCCGATGAGCTCAGAGCTCCAGCTGCAGGGGCTGGGAGCGGAGGGAGGGAAGGGGGCAAGGCTAATGCTGATTGGCTAGTTCAAATCCCAACAGAAGGGGCTGCTCCCCTCCCCTCGGCCCAGACTGCAGAGGCCCCCCTCTCACCACTGTGGTGTGTGCTCACTCAGGCTGCTCTCAGCTCCTCCCACAGAGGCCCTGGCAACCCAGCTAGCCTGCTCCCAGCCGGAGATCCTCTACCCTTCCTCATCTCTCTAAGGCTGACTTTCCGTCTCGGCCTGAAATCAACTACCTGGGTCCAAACTCAGCTTCCTCTGAGTTTTCCGGGCTCCTCCTCACCCCACACGCTCCCAATCCAGTGCCTGGCACTTGAACATTTGGGTCACCATTTGTCCCAGAGCTGCCCTCTCAGGTAGAGGTGCACTTTTGGACTCGGAGACATAACTTTTCTGAGATCAATTTCCTTACCATCATCCCTCTGTGCACATAAGACAACAGCTGCAGAAGCCTGCATGGGGCTGGCAGTCACTGGTCACCTCCCCTGCCCTCCCAGGAACCCCTTTCTCCAGCATTCCTCCTTCACCTCCTGATTCATGCCCCCTCTCCCTCAGGCCTCGGCTCAGATGTCACCCCTGCAGGAAGACTCCCCAGGTACCCCTCTCCCTGTTCCTACATCCCCCACTGGTCACACTGGACTGAGTTCTGAGAGCAGGGAGCTGAGTCCTCCCTCCACCAAGTTCTCAGCCCCTGACCAGGGCTCACACAGGCAGGGTGGCCCTCTCCTCTGGAGGCCCCAGCTGCCAGCCTCCATCCCATCCTACTCCTGCTCACCGAGGCGGAGGGAGGAGGTTAGGCAGAGGTATAGGAGGCTGAAGAGCAGGAGCTCTGCCACATACACACTGAGGGTCACATGACCATGGACAGGTACTTCCTTTCTCTGAGCCTCACTTTCCTCATCAGGAAAATGAGGATAATAATAACAGCTACCATTTGGGGGTGTGTATAGTGACTTTTTACCCATGTTATTTCACTAACCCTCATAGATCCCTATGAGGCAGGGGCTGCCATTACACCCGTCTTTCAGATGAGGAAACTGAAATTCAGGTGACTTGCTCAACATCACAGAATTAGGGCATATGAGAGTCAAGATTTAAACCAGCCTGATCCAACTCCAGGCCTTTACTACTTTCCATTAATTAGTACAATAAAGAAACCATGAACCATGGAACTGTGCACCGACAACTTGGAGCCCACCACCAGGTGTGTGGTTGCTATTCAAACAGTACTAGTAGCTGCTGTTAGGAGGATTCATATTATATCACCATGGGATATCCCTGATCAATGGCCTATCAGTT
The DNA here is from genome assembly GCF_000147115.1 of Myotis lucifugus. Classification (NCBI taxonomy): domain Eukaryota; kingdom Metazoa; phylum Chordata; class Mammalia; order Chiroptera; family Vespertilionidae; genus Myotis; species Myotis lucifugus. The sequence goes on from NW_005871108.1 coordinate 6,351,826, forward strand.
CACCAGGAATCCCCACTTTACAGATGAGAAAGTTGAGGCCCAGAGAAGTGATGCAACTTGCCCAAGGACACACAAGGAGTGAGCTGCAGTCTGACCTGGGTCCTGCTCAGGCGCATAGTCCCACCCCCAACAAGGGCACCTATGAGGCTTGGGGAAGGCCCTGGGCTTACCTTGACGTCCTGCTCCAGGCCTCGGATGAGCTCGCCGTCCACCTGGCCAGTCTGAGCAGCGCGGAGGCTGCGGCGCTCGGCCTTGCGCAGCCGGTATTGCAGGATGCGGCAGGTCTTGCTGGCCTGGTCCAGCTGCTGGCGCAGTTCCTGTAGCTGGTACACGTCCTCCTCCATGTAGACGTCCCGCATCTCCAGCATCTCTGCTCGCAGCTCCTCGATCTCATCCTACAGGGAGAAGGGGCCATACGGTCACTGGGCCCTGTGCACGAGTACAGGCCACACCCAACTTGGTCCTAGGCACCTCGGGGGGCCTGGGTATGGTAGACTGAATAATGCCCCCCTCCAAAAATGTCCATGTCCTAATTTCCAAAATCTATTCATATGTTACCTTACATGGCAAAAGGGATCTTGCAAATGTGATAAAGTTACAGATTGGGAGATGTTCCTGGGTTATCTGGGTGGCCCAAGGTAATCACAAGGGTCCCTATAAGAGGGAGGCAAGGGGAGCAAAGTGGGAGAAAGCGAAGTGACCATGGAAGCAGTGGAGGAGTGATATGCTTTGAAGATGGAGGAATGGCCATTAACAAAGAATGCAGGCAGCCTCGGAAGCTGGAAAGAGGAAGGGTCTCTCTCCTTCAGAGCCTTCACAAGGAATGCAGCCCTGCCAAGGCCATCTCTGAAACAGGAATATCTGAGCTAAAGCAAAAAGGAACAGCCATGCAAAGAGACAGCCAGGGAGAGATTACTCTAGGCATCGGGAACAGTGTGTGCAAAGGCACAGAGGCTGTAAAGAGTTCAGTGTGCCAAGATACAGCAAGGAGGCCAGAGTAGCGACAGGGGAAGTTGAAGTTGGAGAAACAGACAGGGATCAGCCATGCAGGAACTTGAAGGGCTGAGTAAAGATTTGGGTTTGGGTTTTAAGTGAATGGGTGACCTCACTTCCTCAGGGCAGCTCCTGCCCACCTCTGTCAGCAGCTCCCAGATGTGCCTCACTTCCCCTTTGTCACCATGAGCACATCTGCAATTCTTTATTGAACAGTTTGTCTCCCAGAGACACTGTAACTGTCTGGAGCAGTGGTTCTCAACCTTCCTAATGCTGCGACCCTTTAACACTTGGAGTGCGGGAAACGAGTTAAGTCGGCTCGCGTGAATTGCGCGTACTCCGCGGGAGCCGTCTTTAACTCGGTTCATATAGATTTGCGGTGGAGTGCGGGAAACGTGTAAACTCGGCCGATTGTAACTGCGTATTACCAAATATTTGTTTGTAATCCACCCTTTTGGTGGATGGAACAAAACCAAAAGACAGAGCCATCTTATATTTTGGCGGGAAATTCACCCGCACTCCAATTAATACAGTTCCTCATGTTGTGGTGACTCCAAACATAAAATTATTTTCATTGCTACTTCATAACTGTAATTTTGCTACTGTTATGAATCATAATGTAAATATCTGATACGCAGGATGTATTTTCATTGTTACAAATTGAACATAATTAAAGCATAGTGATTAATCACAAAAACAATATGTAATTATATATGTGTTTTCCGATGGTCTTAGGCGACCCCTGTGAAAGGGTCGTTCAACTCCCAAAGGGGTCACGACCCACAGGTTGAGAACCGCTGGTCTGGAGGGTCACCTCACTCCCTGATGTATCCTCCACAGCCAGCACAGGGCCTAACATCTTGCAGATTCCCAACAAATATTACCTGAATGAATGAATACATGTGTAGGTAGGTGAACAGCCACAAAAAGACATACCAATGCGAAACAAAGTGTAAGGGGATGAGTGGGAAGACCTAGCAGAATAAATGGATGATTATTATGTCTAATAACAAATGTGAAAACTGAGTCACAAATGGAATAATATCTACTCTTAGTGATCGAATGGATTACATAAGACTGTACACTAAAAAGAGAAACTGCGTCATGGAGGATGAATGATCTGCCAAAGGCATCCCTGAGGAGCCAGAGAAAGGACGGTGCTGATGGGAGGGGGGTGGCCAAGAAGGAAAGCACAGCTCTGCAGGCCCTGGAAGGGGGCCAGTCTAGAGAACTAGGTTCACCAGCCCTCTGAGCCTCCCTTTCCCCAAAGAGAATGGGTGGCTCCCTCCGAGGGAATGGCCGAGGTTGTCCAGTGCCCCCTGAGACTGGGAGGGTGGATTTAATTCAGAGGCAGTTCTTAGCAAGAAAGCTCACTGAGGTTTTCACATCCGTCTGTTTGACTCATGGGACTCTTTCTCAAATGGTTCTCAACTCTGGAGAAGGCAGAGGGGACAGGTATGTGCTTCTCCCAACCCTAACAGGCGTGGTCCTGTCCCCACTACCACGTGAGGGTCAATCCTCACTTGCCACCACAGCCCCTCTCCTCTGGGTGGGTTGAGCAGCACCAGCTGCAGAGGAACAGTCACCTCACCAGGGTCCCCTCCCCCACCCCACGCACACACAGACTCACCACCCCACCACCCAGCCAAGTGGACAAAACTAAAAGTGGAAAGGAGGAAGTGGGACAGTCAATGATCACACCAGTTAAAGAAATGAGGAAGTGAGGGGTCCACATGCCATTTCAGCTGACAGATTAAAGAAGCATAAAAGCAACAGCACTCAGTCGGCAAAATCCAAGCTAACCCAGCTTCCAGCTGGGCCTGTGTTCAAATCCTCATCCTGCTATTTACTAGCATCTCACTTCTCTCTGTAGTCACACTGACAGGATCTGGTGATGGGGAGGTTGTGGGGGTCTGAACAGACCCAAAGCTGGGAATGTGCCAAGGGGAAGTACAGAGGACAGGCAAGCTCATGATGCTGGGCTACATTAACGAATATATGACATATAGATCATGGGAGGCGGCATCCCTCAACAGAGGACCTTATCCAGAGCACTGCAGTCATTCTGGGGGACCATTTATTCTTTTAAGTTTTAAATAACTGATTTTTCTATTTATAAAAGTAAACAGTGATCAGAGACAGTTTTGAAAATACACAAAATACAAATCACTCATAGTTTCTCCCTGGACCAACAACAGCATTAGCATCACTGGGGCACTTTTCAGAAATTCTCATGTCCCAACAGAGACTTACTGAATCTGAAACTCCAGGGATGGGGCCCATAAGGGACTCTAATGCAGGGAGTTTTCTTTCAGTCTTTTTCCCTAAAAGGGCAAGAGTCATGTGTCTCAGCACCACAAGTCCCTAGCCCAGGGCCTGACACAGAGCAGGGTCTCAGTAAGAATCTATTGAGTAAGTGAATGAATGAATGAATGATCTTTCTCATGTGAGCAGCTGTCTCTTCGGGGCCTGCCCTTCACCACAGTCAATTTCTGAAAATGCAGGATGTTGCATTCAAGCCAGGTCTCTCTCTCCATGGTGGCCAAGGGGGGCCCAAGCCCCTGGGGGCTTTTCCCAGCTGCAGGCAGAATGCCGTCAGCCCGTCCTGGCACGGCCCATGTGAGAGGGCAAGTCCACAAAGACTGGCTTGTGGCTGCAGAGGCTGGGTCTGCTGGGGCGTGGGCAGCAGAAGCTGGTGAATGCAGGATTGAGGCAGAGGCTGAGCTTTTGGGGCCTGAGGTAGGGGCTGGGACAAGGGGCTGCTGGGACAAGGGGAGGAGACCCAGGAGAGCAGGATCCTGCTTTATTCCAGAGGTTCTAAGACCTCACTGAGCCTCCGAATCTCCTGGGGCTCTTGGCTCCTGCAGTCTCGATCCCTGTCCCTGGAAAGCTCTCCAGTGACTGGCTGATCCAGTTAAGGGATTGGGTGGGTGGGGTGGGGTAGGGGGGGAGGGGACCCAAGCTTTCTAACTTCTTCAAAGACAGGTCAGTGGCCTTGCTGAGCCTCTCCCGGCTCCTAGATCCCCCAATTCTGTGGAAAAGGGGAAGGAGGGGCCAAACTCTGTGGAACTCAACAGGCCTAGGGGCCACCCAACAAGGTTGTCTGAGTCCTCCAACATGGATGGGGAAACCCCAAACATCTTCCTCCACCACAGACAGGAAAAGGCCATGCTGTCCAGCAGTGCTGACCTCTGAGCCTGGAGGCCCCCGGTCCTCCCCCATCAGAAACGCCAGCCTACAGAAGCTGGGGAACGTTGCCCAGACCAAGCACAGCCTGCCAGCCCTCCACACCCATCCCATCTGGCCACTCCTTTCAGTTGACCTTTCTTTTAACCAGGACTGAGAATAGGGAGTGGAGGAGGGAGGATGAGGGATAGGAATGAGGCGCCCACACTGATGCCAGGGGAGTCAGCCCTTCCCTTTATAGAAAATGCTTATTTTGCTCTGATTACAGATGTGATACCTATTTATCGGGCAAAGTTTGAAAAAAAGCAGATGGCTTTCTCTACCTTCCACTAGTTCCCACTGGCTTCTGCAGTAGGTCCACGCCCTTTCCCCTGGAACCCACGCTGCCCCTGGTTCCCCCCCACTCCTGGTTTGCCCCTGACCTTGC
>NW_005871108.1:6356531-6369142 GCF_000147115.1 Myotis lucifugus
CTGAATCATCTCCTGGGTGCTCACAGAAACCCCGTGGACAGGCAGGACAGGAATCACCATCCCTGTCCTAGAGATGAAGAATGGGGAGAAACACAGGGAAAGTGGGCCATGCCCGAGGCCATGCAGAGGGACCTCCAAGCAGGACTCAGAGCGTGAACTGCAGGCTCTTTTGTTTTCACCAGAATTCAGGAAGTCCACGAATTTGGATGGGAAGGGGAAAAAACAAATCACATCTTTATTTTCACTAACCTCTAACTAAAAATGACCATATCCTTCTATTCTGGACAAGCCACAGCTATATTAGCAGTACCTGTGGCTTTGCCACTAAGAGAAACCACCGGTATTTTCATATCACAAAGCAGTTGTTGCAGAGATGTCAAAATATTGTTTACACGCATCAGGGCGTTAAAATCACAGTAGTAAGCTGACTTGTCACCAGATCTTATGAGTTAACAAACACACATATTACTATAGCATAATTAAAAATATATACTTTGATAACTGTATTTGGCTTCCTTTATGCTTTAAGTATTTTTAAAACATTATTCTGAGAATTATTCTCAGCAGAGAGCTTAAGGAATAAGATGCGGCCTCTGTTCTCTCCAGAGCCGCCTGGTCTGCGGGGTCTGGGTCGCTACCCCAGCCCTGGCCTCCACCATCAGGCATCAAGCTGGAGAAGCAGAGCTCCGCTCGCAAGCCATATGTTCGATGTGCCAGGAAAGAATGCTTTCTGTGGGAAACTTAGATCCATGTAAGATGATTCATCTTTGTACAACGAGGGCAGAAGGGCGAGGTTTAGATTTGGGGCCCACTGGAACGCTTGCAAGTGACTCCAGAGGCACGGGCCTGATAGAACTGGTCTGTAGGAGTGGATGGTGAGTCTCCTGACCTGTGGGACTGGAGAGGAAAGTGACTGAACAGGGGGTCCCTCTCCAGAAAGACAGCAAGTGCCCATGGGTGGTTTGAACCCCTGAAACAACTCCCAGCTGACCCTGAGGGGAGAGGAGGTTCCTGAAGGCAGAAGAGTCATCTCTTACCAGCGACCAGGGATGGACTGTTCCAGAACAGAAGTCCCCCGGCTACCTATTCTAGAATCAGCCCCCATACAGCTAAGGGTGGGCCATGGGAGGTACCTGTTCACCTAGCTCTCCCAGGGAACTCTGATAAGGGCCCTGCAGATCACATTCTAGAAACCCTGGTATTCAAGGCTTCAGGAACAGGCATTTCAGCCTACGCAGCTCCCAGGGGACACTGCACTGCTCAGGCCTCCGTCCACTCTCTACCAGTCTCCCACCTCTTCACCCCTCCACCTCAAATGCCACCTCCAACAAGAAACCTCCCAGCTGCCCCAGGGCACAGCTCTTCGGTACGAACAATTAGTGAATATCTATGGTAGGCCAGGTTCATCACCGCATCAATGGACTTAATCTCCATGACGGCCAGTTTGCACCCCACTAACTTGCTCTCCACACAGTGGAGGGATTTTTTTTTAAACCACATTACTCTCCTGTTGAAAACCCTCCAATGATCACCCACGTATGGAAACAGCCCAAATGTCCCTCACCTAATGAATGGATAAACTGTGGTACATCTACATAATGGAATACTACTCAGCAATAAAAAAAAGAATGAACTGCTGACACTGCAACAACATGGATGAAGCTCAAGTTCATCATGCGAAGTGATCAGGCTCAGTAGGCTGCATACTGTATGATTCCATTTATATGACATTCTAGAAAAGGCAAAACCATAGGGACAGAAAACAGATCAGTGGTTGTCAGAGGCTGGGGGTAGAGGGGGAAGTGATTACAAAGGGGTACAGGGGAATTTTAGGGGGCAATGGAACTGTTCTATATCTTGATTGTGGTGGTAGTTACAGAACTGTATGCATTTGTCAAAACTCATTATGCAATATGTAAATTACCTAAACTAAAAGCCAACAAAAGCCTCTGCCCATCTCCCCATCTTTATCTCCCCCCCACTCCTCCTCTTGTTGGTTACATTCCAGCCACCTGGGGCTTCTCCAGAAGACACCTGGCCTGTCTCACCTCTGAGCCTTTGCTCCTGCCATTCCTTCTGCCTGATTCCCTGCCCTGCACCTCTGTACTACCTGCTCCCCCTCCATACCACCCCTTCAGAGAAGCCTTCCAGACCTCTCTAGGCCTATTGTGTCCATCTCAAAACTGTGTTTCTTTCATGAACTGTATCACAGGCTTATTCGTGATACTAATTATTTTACTTATTGGTCTGTTTGCTTATAGGGTGTGAGTCTCAGTAGGGCAGAGACTAGCACAGTGCCTGGCACACAATAGGAACAGCTCAAGAAATAGCTTCTGAATGAATAATGGGCCCTAGGAGGGGAAGATTACCATCTCAGTCCACTTCCCTCCAGAATACCACTTCTGGTCAGCGCTACTGTGTCTAATTAAATTCTCTGGTTCTGTAAAGTTAATGTCCATGGAGGCTTCAGACCCCAGTGGTGGGCCTCAAATCCCAGCCCACCAACTCCCAGGCTGCATCCCTGCCAGATTCCAAACCTTCCCCAATGTACCCTCCCTAGGTTCTAGGGGCCTGACTGGGCAAACAGATCCAGATAGAATGACAGAGCAGAATGAGGGATCCAGAACCTTTGCTCTGTGGGACAGCAACCACTCCATGGAGGAACAGAAGCCTCTGCCTGGCCCGCCTTCTCCCACACTGCCCTGGCCACCACAGTCCCTCCCTCGGGCCAAAGCCCAGTCTGCTTGCCCATCTGCCACCCTGGCTCTGGCCTGGGCCACTCAGCCCAGCCCAGAAGGGCTGACCTACAGGGTGGGCCAGCAGGGGCCACAGGGGCAGCATGCCAGCCCCCCGAGAGGCAGGGCATCCATCTGCTGTCCCTTCTGCCCATCCCCCAGGGCCTGTCAAGGCTCCAGATGAGATCATCACACTTGGCCCCAAGGAGGGCAGAAGGCTCTTCTGCAAGCTCCACTTCCTCCCAGCTCAAAAGCAAAGACTCTGGACAAAGCGGCAGTGCCAGGGGGACCCAAAGACTCTGTCCTTTCACAGACAGAGACACCGAGGCCTAGAGAGGGACTGGGATAATCCCATCATCTCCCAGAGGGTCCAGAGTTGAGCAGGAAGGGACTCTGGGCTCCTGTCTCCCAGCCAAGAGCTCAATCCAGCTTCGCTTCCTTGGGTAGAAGCTGGGCTCTAGTTATGGGGGAATCAAGAGTCACAGGTCCTGAGGAGGGCCAGGACGCCAGCCAGGCCTTGCTGTGCCACACAATGCCCTACTCCAGCTGGCACAGAGGCTGCCTGGTCCCAGTGACCCAGAGGGTCACAAGGGAGATAAGGGTCCTAGACTTGCATCTCCAACACCAATAAGTAACGAGCAAGTTGCTCCCTGAGTGCTCCCCCTCTGCCAGCCACATGAAAGGCAGCACACGTTATCTCTTACCCCAGCCAGCTCCAACGGACTGATGAAGAACCGAGGTCAGGAAGGTCAACTATGTTGCCCAAGGTCACACAATAAGTCCAGTTTGAGTCCTGATAAACTAGACTGCGTAGTCTCGAAGACAGAACAATAGTGACAATAATTATAGTTGATATTTTTGCAAGGGCTTACCATGTGCCAGACAACGGGCTAACCTCTAACTGGAGGTCCATTATCTTGTGCTCAAAAACAGTCCTTTTGAGGGGGTGCTATTATTTTATGCCCATTTTACAGATAAACAAATGGAGGCTCAGGAAGACAAAGTCTCCACAGCCAGTCAGGAGAGAGCCCCCAGATCTGGCACAGCTCTGTGATGGACACTGCAGACACTCCCTCTGGTGGGAAGCTGTTCAAGCGAGTGTGCGTGGGTGTGTGGGTGGGCTGTGGTACGTTTATGCATGTGCTGGGGGGGGAGGAGAGGCCCAGAGACTGGTGCCCACCAAGGTCACGCCTGGCTTGTCAATGCCCCATTCCAGGCTTTGCCAGAAAGAGCAGGGAGACATCTGCAGTCCCTGCTGCCTGAGGTTGGGGGGATGCTCACAGCCGAGGTGCCTGCCCATGTTCCTCCTGTCCTTTCTGTGTGGACAGGAAGGAAGGCAGCATTTAGATCTGGATGTTTTTAAAACATCCCCTAAACGGCCTCTGGGCTGCAGCCAAATCTCTGAGCAGGGAGAGGACAGGGCTCAGAGGTCTTTGGGGAGGGAAAGACACGGAGGGTCAAGGGAGTGGTCCTAGGCCGCACAGCCTGAGAAGCCAGCACACTCTCGCACATCACACCACTGAGCCTTTGCTCCTCCATTCCCTCTGCTTGGCACACTGGAAAGAGCGCCGAGACCCCAGTCCTTCCGCCTCTGGCCTCTTGCAGGCTGTGTGAGCTCTGGCAATCCCCTGGACCTCTCTGGGCCTCAGTTGATACCTATGTTACAGGAAGGGACTAAGTCCCACTCTGGTAAGGTCTCTGCCCTAGTGCAGAACAGCAGGGGAGGGACTGACATGAAACCTGTAATTACCCAATTAGTAACCCAATTACAATTGAGATAATGCCCCAAAGGATCCCACAGGAAGCTTCTAGTGTCTGACAGAGAGCCTGGCCTGGAGCTGAATGCACAACGGTGGAGGAGGGAACCAAGGGAAAGGTGAGGGGACCTAGCAAGTGCCAGGAACAGCACAGGAACAGAGACCTGGGGTGCATGGAGCACTGGGAGCTTGGGTGGAGCAGGGTGAGGCTGAGGGAGGCAGGTCCACACAGGCTGCTCAGGCACTTGGGCAGGGCCAAGGAGAGGTGCAGAGGGGAGAGGTTTGATGCAGTGGGCCCAGAAGATCCCAAGAGGATCTGGGCAAAACCAGGGGAAAGATGTTCAGCTGGTCCAGCCTGACTATGGGACCCCAAACTGGTTTTCCACTGGAGCCGAGCTTCTCTCTGCGGCCCAGGCAATGGGAGATTATTCACCTCGGTCTTAGAACAAGGGCCTCCCCCGCCCCCGCAAGGCGACCCTCCATTAGCAAAGGGGTATTCTGGGTTACAGTATTCCATTGCAGCACTGGCCTCAGCTGTTCCGAGAAGACTGGGATGGGAGGGAAAGGGGGGACACGAGGGAGAGATGTATTTGGGGAGGCACATAATGCAATTCAGCTCCGCACATACCTCCCAGGCCCCTGCTCCATCCCCAGGCCCACAACCCAGAGCCAGACACACATTGCCATCAAGGATCCAGGGGCCACAGGCCATCAGAACCAAGCTTGCTAATGAGTGATGAGGGCAGATAGCTGTTGAGTCCCTATTATAAGCTGCTCCAGCAAATCCTTGTATACATGTGTTTTCTCATTCTATCTCCACAGCAACACTGTAGGGTAAGTGCTATCAGCATCTCCACTTTACAGAGGAGGAGACTGAGGCTCATAAAGGGGAGGCTCACAGAGGAAAAGACTGAGCCAGGATTCAAACCAGTGCTCGTAACTACCGTGGACACTCGGGAAGGGCTGGCCTGCTGCTTCCACCTCCTCTGACTCACTGCCACTTCTCAGAAAGGCCGGCACTGTCTGCTAAGAATGCAGACCCGTGGGTCTCGGGTGAAGGGCAGGGTCAGCCTGGCCCCGAACACCCCAGTGTCTCTGGCTCTTCCCCCATCCCAGCTCCAAGTTCCTCTGGCACCAGAGGGCAGAGAATGTGACCACAGATCTTTCCTTTGGGGCACCAGGGAATGACTTTAGTAATAACCTTGCCTGCTGGTCCAGCCCCTGCCTGGAATCCTGGGGAACTAGCCCTGCCCCAGAGGGCTCCCTCCCCTCCTCTGTGCCCAGGGAGGAGCTGGAAGTACCATATACCTGAACACTAATTCTCCCGAGTGCCCTGCAAAAATAAAGGATTGAATTCCCATTTTACACACAGGAAGACGGAAGCTTAATAAGGGGACTGACACATGAGATCATGCACCGGGAGTAGGTGACAAAGCAGATTTGGCCCCAGACCTGGCCCAAAGGTGGAATTTGTCCATGAGACCAAACAGCCTTCCTTCCCTCCCACCCTGAGCCCCTGAGCCTGTGCTCAGTTCTATAGACACGTGGAAAGAGGGCAGCTCCTAGCCTTGCTATAGGTCAATATGGCCCCCTTTCAGCAAGGTGTTCACAGTACCTCAGCTCAGCTCGACATCCAATGTCCTTCCCAACGGGCCCAACTCTGCTTTCCAGCCTCTCCCTCACCACTGCCCCCAGCCACCCTTCCCTCAGCTTTTCTGCTTTAAGCCTGCAGCCTGCCTACAGCTCACCTGCAGACTCTGATCACTGTCTTTCATTCAATCCTGCCACAAATATTTAGTAAACACGAGTCCCTACGATGTGTCAGGCACTGTGACAGCAGCTGGACACAGAAACAGCCATTCAAGGCTAACTCTTCTGCTGTAATGCCTCCTCTTCCAGGAAGTCTTCCAGGCCGCTCCTCTGGGTGTCCACATCTCCTTTATCCTGGCCTCCTTCATTGGTTCCCAGGCAGAACCAGGCATGTTTTAGGGATGGAGGAACATGGCTCTCCATAGCCCCAGGCAAGGAGAGAGGGGAAGAAGGAGGGAGACAAGGGCAAGCAGGAAATCCTGAGATTAGAAGGGAGTTGCCCCTGGGCAATGTTTCTCCTGTGGGCAGGCCTACAGATTGCTCCATTTCACTCAGCCCACGGGCCCAGGCCCAGTGCTGGGCAGCAGGACCGGAGGGCATTTGGTGTAGCTTCTCCTGACTTGGTGACCTGTCAGCCCCCATCCACCTTACCACCCAGCCCCTAGGGCCTCCAGACCCAGGAGGTGACAAAATCAAGCCTCCTATACTCCTCACTGTTCCCAGCCTTGCAGAAGGAAGCCTTATAGAGGAGCCGAAAACATAGTTTGTACACATTAGCCCTAAGGAGACATGGACCAGGATTTCCTGTGTTTCTGTGTGGGCGAAATGTCACAGCCAGTGTGTGTGTGTGCGCGTGCCTGGGCACCTGGGTTTGTGGGTCTCTGGCTCCCATTAGCAAATGCTACAAGCCTGACACCTGAGTGCTCTGTGCTCGTGTCCCTTGTGTGTGCGTGGCCACGTGTCGGTGTGTGTCTCTGGGGTATTGTGCAAGGGCGGCTGCTGCTCTCTTTGTGGAAGAGGCAGTGGAGGCAACTGGGCTGTGGGCTCGTGTCGCTGCTGGCCTGGAATGGGCAGATCTGTGGGTTTCTGTGGATGCTAGCACCTGTGTGTAATGAGTCTGCGTGGGTTTGTGTGTGTGCCTGCATACATATGTGTACTTCCGATTTGTCTGAGGGTGTCCCCAGGCTGTTCATTCATCTCTGGGACACAGCCAAGCATGTCTTGGGGGTGTAAGTTTTGTGTGAGGGTATGTTTCTGAGCCAGGTTTTCCTAAATGGTGTGTCTCCGTTGCGTATGTTTGGTAATGTATGGGTGTGATGACACAGGAGGTTGTGTATCTGCCTGGGTTTGTGTAGTTCTCTGAGCTTATCTCCTCTCTAACAGGTCTGGAGCTATGCTTCTGGAAGCATGCAACGTAAGCGTGTCACTGGGTGTGTATGTGAGATGTGTGAATCTCTGGGCACAAGCTGTGAATACGTGTGTTTGTATATGCAAGCGAGTGTGCCCAGGGACACAGGCCCCGCCCCTCTGTGAGGAATGCTGGGAGCCCTGGGAGACGTGGTGCTCCCAGGCCCCAGCAGCAACCGCCTCACATTTTCCATCTCCTTTTCCATCTTACTGGAGCGACACACACACACCCTCCCCCACCATGACTGACAAACTGCAGAAAAATCTTACAGACCTAGGTCTCAGACCAGCTTCTTCTAGGTCACTTCTGAGCTGCCACGGGGAGGGCCGGGACTCAGGCAGGGACCAGCCAGTAGTTTTACTGACCATGATTACCACCCCTCCCCCCATCCAGTGACAGATAGACCGGAGCCCTCCCCCTACAGCTCCCAGGAGCTGAGAAGACCTTCACAACTTGCTGGCCTGGTACTCAGGAGGCACTCAGAAAACATGTGAATGAGTGAGTGAATGAATGAATGAATGAATGCCTGGAGAAGCAGATAAGGGGAAGGTGAGGACTGGAGCAGGCACTGACATTTTCTGTGCACTAGATCTACATCATCACACTGAAAAGGCTCCCCAGGACCTTGGGGCAGGCATGCTTAGGTCTACTTTACAGAGAAAGAAACAGAGTCTCAGGCTAAATATCTCACCCAGTGTCACACAGTTTGTAACTGACAAAGCCAAGCAAGAACCCGCCTCTGTGAAACTCAGGCTGCCTCCTGCCTGGGAGAGAATGGAAGCGCGATGGGGGAGGGCAACAACGCAGGGTCATCTAGCGAGGTGCCCAAGTATATCAGCTGTGCAACCTTGACCACATTACATAGCCTCTTGGTTTCCTCATTTGTCCAGTGGGTCTAGACTCTAGTATCAGAACCCTCCACACAGGATTGCTATGAGGAGCAAAGGGCTTACTTAACCCAGAGCTGGGCACATTAACGGGGATCAGTAGTTGCTAGCATTTGTGAGACAAGAGCCTAACCAGTCCTAACCTAGAACCTGGCATACAACAGGATTCTTCTCACCAACCCGTGTCCCAGACAAGACACACTGTTAGCGACCAAAAGCTCACTGTCCCAGTCATCCCGCAGAAAGATAGGATTCAGAGTTGGACAAATCAGGTTTGGAATCCTGGCTGTGTGACCTGGGGCCTCCATTTACCCAACTGTACAATGGGAACTGAGGGTGGATTAGATGGTCCCCTGGGCCCTTCTGGGTTGACACCTAGATTGGCTGCACTTCAAACATTCAAATCTCCTCCAAGAAGGTAGGGAGGCTTGGCTTCACGGAGCCCACATGTGGGGTGTGATCAGACCTTTTGTCCTCCCTGGAGCAGCTCCTATTTATTAGCATCCTACAGCTAAGGGGACCCAACCCCCAGGCTTCTCCCAGCTCCCCCAAGAATGAAAACACAGACATCCTGTCTACTCATTGGTTAACAATTTCCCAAGAGATGCAAGATTTCACTGCTTACAAAATGTTTTCGTTTTATTTTTGTCTATTCACACCTCCCTTATTCCTGACAACAATCCTATGTAGTTGCCAAGGCAAGTTCCATAACCTTAATCATATAGATGAAAATAAAAAGTAGCTCAGAGAGGCCAAGTGACTTACCCGTGGCCACACAGTAAAAGGCAGAGTTAGGTCTCAAAGCCAGGTCTTTGGGCTCCAACTCTCAGATTCGTCCACCCACACCCGTGGGTTCCTAGCATGTCCTCACTACATGGTGGGCGACAGGTGGTGGTGATGGGGACCTGGAAGTTCTCAGACCACCAGGGCTTTGAATGTCAAACATCATCAGTGTGTCTGCTCTGCAGCAAAAAGAAGCTGCACCTTAGAATCCTAGAACTTTAAAAGTTAATCCTCAGACTTCCTTGGCTGGAAGGGACCCTGAGATCAGGCAGCTCAACTGTAGCCACCACACGAATCTCCTCCTGAATCCTCAAGTAATCACAACCACCAACATTTTGTACAGTTTACAAGCTGCTTTCCACACACCCTACGTCTTCATCCGAACATGCGAGGTCACCCAGCCTCTCTGAACAACTCAAGTGGCAACAACTTTACTCCCGTCTCTGTAGCAGCTCCTTCTATCGTTTCGTTGGGAGAGAGCTGCCCATTTACGCTTGCCCCACTTGGGCCCCAGAGCAGGCCTCACGTGACAGATCTGCCATCACCCGAGAAGCCTTCCCCAGTTGACAATTCCCAGTGTCCCTCACCAGCTGGAAGATGAGCCTGCGCAGGGCCCCACCAGACTCTATGGGACTCAAGCCAGGGAGTACAGAGCCTCTAGGGGACATGCTGGGGATCTGGAGTCCTTCTCCTGGTAACCAGGTCCTGCATCTTAGAAGCAAAGTGGCCCAGAGGGGCAGGAAACATGTCAAGAGTTTTATGCAGCCTGGAGAACCAGCTCTGGGACCTGGAGCAAGTCCTTCCCCACTCTGGCCATGGTTTACCACCTATAGAATGAACAAACCAAAACCTCCTGTATTAGTTCCTACACTTATGGTCCACATCCAGTCTCTAGATCTTCACCTCGCCTCTGTGAGGTTGGCAGCTGGGTTAAACAAAGCTCTGGAGAAGTTTGGGGACCAACCCAAGTGTACACAGCGAGAATTGCACACTCTGGCCCTGCTCGCCTCTCATCCAAACTCCTTCTTCTATTCAGCCTTGAAATCAACAAGCTTTTTTCTACTTCTCCTATTCAGTTGACTTCGTTGCATCCTTCAGCCCTTAGCCTCTCTGAGCATCTCCAGCTCCACCTCCTCCATGTGCTCTTGGCACACTGTATCCTTCTCCACCCTTGTCATGATTGGCATTGTGATTTACTTATGACTATTGCTTGGTCCCCGGCTAGACCCAAAGCTCCATGAAAACAGGTTCTTCATCTTTGTCCACGGCTGCATTCCCCTGATCTGCACCAGTATCTGGTACACAGTGGGCACTAAATAAATAGTTGGTGAATGAATGCATGAGGAGCCAGGAGAAAGAGCCCAGCCTGCTTCAGATGGGGAGAAAGATCTACTCTGCCCCCACAGAATCCACAAGAGAACATAAAAGGCGTCCATGGAAA
Source organism: Myotis lucifugus (assembly GCF_000147115.1). Lineage (NCBI taxonomy): Eukaryota > Metazoa > Chordata > Mammalia > Chiroptera > Vespertilionidae > Myotis > Myotis lucifugus. Next base: position 6,367,133 of record NW_005871108.1, read on the forward strand.
TGTGTCACATACCACTTGAGACTAGCAGTGATGACAACTGCTCTCATCCGAGGCTCACTACATGCCAGATGCGCTAGTGGTGTTTGCACACATTATCTCCGTTAACCCTTATGGTTGGAAGATGTGCTATGTAAAGTGTCTTTTTACAATGAGGAAACTTGATGTCTAGAGACATTGAGTAACCTGACCAAGACCACAGAGCCAGGAAGCTACAGACCCCAAATTCAACACATAAAGCCTGAAACTCTGAATGAATGGGAGAAACTGAGGGTCAGCCCTGGCCTAGGCAATGGAAGTCCCCAGCCAGACCCTGGCCCCTATGAGACCTTGGACTCAACCCCCAGCCTTCTGAAACGATGTTTCATCATAACTATCATGGGTGGCTCAGATGGACTTCAGAGCTCTGCCAGGGATGACTTCCTGGGATGGACAGCAGGCCACGGGGGTGGGTGTGTGAGGGGACCCTGAAGCTAAGCTCTATGGGCCACCTTCTCTACCAGGGTGAACAGTGGGGGCAGGTGTGAGTTTAGAGCATCTCAGGCAGTAAGTGTAGGAAGCAGCTCAGAGCACCAAGAGGGCAGGGCCAGGCCTCCTTCTGGCTTGTCTCCTTCCTTCTACCCACTCTCCTACTTGTCCTCTCCTCACCACTAGCTTCTGAAAACTATAGGAGCTGAATGAAGCCCTGATTGTCAACACGGAATGAATGGGGCCTTTGGGAAGACTTAACCGGGGGTGGATCACCCTGATTCAGACAGGCCCTGTCCTTCTATTCTACAGGCATTTACTGAACCCATTCTGGGTAGCAGATCCTGGGGAAATGGGGAGAGGGAGACATCGTTGAGCAAGACCTCAAAAACTCTAACGAGAGAGAAATCCATCTGGCCAGAAGAAACACAATGCAAAGCTAAGTGTTGCCAGGCAGGCATAAATCAGCAGAGTGCAGTTAACTCTGTGGCTCTCGGCCAGAGGCACGCTGGGTGTCGTGCCAGGCCATCAACTGACAAGAGCAGGTAACATTTCAACCTCTTCCCAAATCGTGCCCAGCCAGTGGCAGCAGACGAGAGCCCATGAAGCTTCCAGTCTGCCCAGCCAAGGTCGACACACTCGGTCTGGGCTGTCCCCAAAGCGGCCACAGTGCCAAGCCTGGCCTGCACCCAGCAGTTGCCCAGGTCCACGGAAAGGGTGAAGGCAAAGCCCACTCTCCTGGGGAAGCTCTCAGGTCCCCACATGCCCAGAGGAAACGCCCCTTTCAGATCGGCAGCTTCCCTCTTACTGGGAACATGGGAAGGCCAAGGGCCAGGTTATGCGGGGCCAATGGAGCCCTGTGTATTCAGAGTCTGTCCCAGAGAGGGCAGGAGGCAGTATCCTGGGATCTAGAAAGCTGCCTCTGAACCGGTTCTCCCATGACATCCCCCTCCCAGGCTGTGGGACCGTTAGACAGGGCGGAAGTGGGACTCTAGCCAAAGGGATGTTCCCAGATGTCATGTTTTCAAACGGGACTCGCCCGGAAAGGCAGGCGGGGCGGGGCGGGCCTGTGCCAGGGAAAGCCCTGGGTAAAGAAAGGTGTTCCAGCCTCTGCTTGGCACGGGCTGGCCACAGGTCTCCCTGGCAGCACGCACAGCAGTGCCCGTCCCAGAAAGGAGACCCACCGAAGGCCCGGCCTCTGACCTGGGAATGGGGGCTGTGAGCAGCGGAAGCCAGAGGTCCGGCCCCTCACTGACTACCCACCCCGCCATTCCAAGTAATGCATCCAGTCCTCCTCCAAAGCAGTTTCTCACCCCCTCCCCTTCCCAAACCAGAGCCCTCTGGCAGTCTCCTCATCCAACTTCCTTCTCGGGTTCCTAAAACAAAATGGGAGGCGGTGTGAGAGTGGTCCCGGAGGGCTCAGGCCCCTTTCTCCAGCTCGTTCAGTGGGCAGCTAGTGCCTCGGCCTCCTGGGGCTGTGACACCCGGCGCCTCCCCAGGCCTCCCTCGCCCCCATCGGCGCCCTCACCTTGAGATAGTCGTTCT
>NW_005871108.1:6370279-6373142 GCF_000147115.1 Myotis lucifugus
TGATTTATGTTATGGTATCAGTTGTCTGCTGTGTATTTCAATGTATCCCCTTATTCTATGGGAAAGCATTATAGAATGTATCAGAGTGTTTTTTAGTGTTACTTGTGAAAGGGGGCTGTTTGAAGCGATTATCTGAGTCACGTGTGGCTGCATCCCAAGAACCATCCAACGTTTCGTTGTGAGGCTAGGAAGATTTAAAATGTACTTATGTTCGTTTCCGGTAGCCTGGCGAATCGCGCGATAGGTGGATGCCAGTTAGAGACCGAGCATACCTCAGCCTGTTAGAACAAGCATCCATAGACCCCCCCGGTACCTCGCCCCTCGCCCCTCGCCGCTCTGGGAGCGTGCGCAAACTCCGCCCCGTTAACCGTGCAAAGCAAGACCAATCGTCCCATTGTACAGATGCGAAAACTGAAGCCTTGGAAGGCTCGCGATTAGCCCAAAGTCACTGGCAGAGCCGGGATGGAACTCAAACATAACACCTCGAGGACGTGCCGCCTCCGCTTCCCCGTCAGAGGCGTAGGCACCGTGGAGCCCTGGGTGCATGCCCGGCCCTGCACGCCTTGACCCGCAGTGATCCCAGGCATACTCTCTCCTCCGCGACTACGATTTCAGGCTCCGCACCGCTAAGAAGGAAGTGACCCGTTATGAGATGTCAGAATAGTTATGCTTTGGGAGTAGGTTCTGGCCGCCGTGGTGCCTGGCACGGGCTGGAGACGGTTGCCCTGAGCCCCACACCTTCCCTCCCAAGAGCAACTGCGGACGACCCCGGAGCCCTGGCTCTGGGGGAATCCTTTCTTCCCTTCCAGGGCTGCCTCGGAGGCTGCTGACTTTTCCACACGTCTGTCTCACCTCCCCAACCCTTTCCCCTACCCTGCTCCCCGCTGCCACTCCCTGTGGTGGAACCTCCGCTGGGCAGAGCCAGATTAAGTCTTTTGGCTGCCCTCCTGCGCGCACTCACCCTTTGGGTGGAACCCCCTTGCTAGCGGAGTGGGGGGCAGGGCTGTGTTGACTCCCCTGCAGCCTCTTGTTCCTCCCCCTGTTGCTCTCTCCCCTCCTTTCTCTCCTCCAAAGGTGCCCATGGGTCAGGAAGCTGCAGTGGGCTCCCTTTTTTCCATTTCTCTCTTTTCCTCCACCTGCCCATTTTCTCCTTCCTTCTCCTCCTCCTCCTCCAAGCCTGTTTCTTCACCTCCTCCTGCCCTAGATGCACAGCCGGCACCAGGTCCACTTCTTTGTTTCTGTCTCACCTCCCCCGGCAGTGAATACATTTCTGGGTTTCCCCCTCTCACCGGAGGCATGGCTTCATCCCCATCTAGATGTGTCCAGGCGTGTGAATGTCCCTCCACCAAGCCAGGTGAGAAACAGGGCTACTCAGCAGGTTTTGGGGAAACACTTCTTCAGGGGCATTCCCACCCCCTCCTGGCAAGGCACCAGCTCCCTTGCCCCCACTGACTGTCCACTCACCTGTCCACAGGCACCAGGTAGGGCCTGAAGGACACAGGGGTAGACTTGTCAGTTGTACGTTCCTGGCCTCCTGGAGCACAGGGTATATGCAGGGACCTGGCCACAAAAGCTTCATCACGGAGTAGCCAGAGAGCCCTTCCCACTTCCTGGCCTCAGAGTCCCCGCCTGTCCAGTCTGCTGTAACAGGTGACAGGACCCTTCTGGCTCAGAGGCTCCTGTTTCGTGTAAGGTGGCTCTGGTCTGGCACAGAGGGAGAGATGCTCTGTAGCTCTTGGAAATTGTTTACCCGCTCTGTGCTTCAGTTTCTGCCCCTATGCAGAATGTGGGTTGGAGATGTTGAATGGTGTGAATTCAGGCAGGGGACATGCTAGACCAGGCCAGCTCAGCCACTCCTAACGCACCATGGCCCTGAAATTAGAGTGGCTTGGATCTCCCAAAGTCCTAGCTCTACCACAAATCCTGTCTGAGCTCCGACAAATCCACGGGCTGAGCAGAGAGCGGAGGGTCCTTCCTGCCCTGAGGGTCTTTGGATTTAGGGGAGCCATGAATCCACATTACCGCCCAGGACAGCCTGAGGAGCAGCAAGGCCTTGGTGGGGAGGGATTCTGGGGTTGAGTGGGGCCAAGGTAGGTGCTCTGGACTGGACTTAGTTTAGGCCAGGGAAACCACAAAAGGAGTGAGACTTGCTGGGAGTCCGGAATTGGCTGCATGCAGGCAGAGAGACTGCAGCTTCTTGGCCCACGAGCATTCACTTATGCCAGGCTCTGCGCTCAACACTTCATGAAAGGATCTAATAAAGGTTAAAACTTGTGGCTAATTGTATTTTCCAAAATAGGCACAGCAGTGTATAGCTCATCCCAATTACTCTTTTCACCATGTGGCATTGACACTCTTCTACTTGAGTGATGGGGTCTATGTTCCCTCCCCTTGAACCTGAGCAGACTCTGTGACTGCCTCAACCAATAGAGAATGGCAGAAGTGACACTATGACTTCCAAGACTAGGCCATAAAAGACAATATGGCTCCACCCAACACAATCCAGGTTCTCTCTCCCTCTCTCTGTCCCTGTCCCTGTCCCTCTCCCTCTCCCTCTCCCTCTCTCTCTCTCTCCCTTTCCCACTCCCCGCCCCCCTTCTCTATCCACTCACTCTTGGAACTCAATCACCATGTTGGGAGGAAGGCCAGGCCTCATGGAGAGGCCACGTGAAGGTTCCAGCCAACAACTCCAGCTCTGGTTCCTGCTAACCACCGGATATGTGAGAGAGTGAACCTTCAGATAATTCAGCCCCCAGCACTGGAGCTGCCCCCAACTAATGCCAAGTGGAGCAGAAATGAGCTGTCCCAAACTGCAAAATAAATACTGTTGTTTTAAGCCACTACGTTTTGGGTAGTTTGTTAC
>NW_005871108.1:6374067-6431567 GCF_000147115.1 Myotis lucifugus
TGTTACCTCCTGATCCATAGGGCTGAGGTTCAACCACTGAGTCATGCTGACTGGGGCAGCAGGGGTTTGTTTTTGACGCAATGATGACCCATTGGAGGTTGTAAGCAGGGGCACGATAGAATCTAATTTGTGTTTCAAATAGATCACACTAGCAGTTGGTAAGAAGAGAGGCTAGAAAATAGGTTAAGGGCTATTGAACCAGCCTCTGAGAGACAATGGTGGCGTGGGTGAGGGTGGAGGCAGTGGAGAAGGAAAGGAGAGGGTAATCTTGAGATGTTCTGGAGCTTCAAAGAGTCAGACACCCTTGGTTGGAAGTGAGAGATCAGAGAAAGGAAGTTAAGTTCAATTCCCAGTTTCTGGCTTTAGTTTCAGGATGAATGATGGTACCATTTAATAAGACAGGACAGGCTTGGAGGTTGTCGGGGGTAAGAGAGACCAGGTTTGGAGGGGGAAATGAACAGTTCTTTTTGGACACATTATGTTTGAGATGTTTATGGAGACATCCAAGTGGAGAACATATAAGCAATTGACGTATGAGCGTGGAGCCCAGAGTGGCTGCTGGTCTGAGGTCATGATGATTCATCAACATTTAAACAATATTTAAATCCAGAGGACCACCTCAGGCCATGTAGGGAGAAGAAAACTGACCTAGAACTAGGAATTAAGAATCCTATTTCTACAATAATCCTAAAATTTATATGGAACCACTGAAGACCCCGACTACCCACAGCAATCAGAAAGAAAAACAAAGTTGGAGGTATTACACTACCTGATATACTACAAGGTTATAGTAATCAAATCAGCATGGTACTGGCATTAAAACAGACACATAAATCAATGGAACAGAATAGAGAGCCCAGAAATAAACCCATATCTATATGGTCAATTATGACAAAGGCGGCAATAATATACAATGGGGTAAAGGCAATCTTTTCAATAAATGCTGTTGGGAAAACTGTAGATACATGCAAAAATATTGAAACTAACCATTTTCTTACACCATATACAAGAATAAATTCTAAATGGATTAAATACTTTAAGAACAGAAATCATAAAACTCTTAGAAGAAAACATAGGCGGTAAATTCTTTGACATTGCTCTTAGTCATATATTTTTGACATATTTCCTCAGGCAAGGGAAGCAAAAGAAAAAATAAATACAACTACATCAAACTAAAACATTTTTGCGCAGCAAAGGAAACCATCAACAAAATGAAAAGACAACCTACTGAATGGGAAAAGATATTTGCCAATGATACATCAGATAAGAGGTTAATATCCAAAATTTATAAAGAATTCATACAACTCAACACCCAAAAAACAAGTAATACAATTAAAAATGGGCAGAGGGCCTGAATAGACATTTCTCCAAAGAGAACATACAGAAGGCCAATAGACATATGAAGAGATGCTCAATGCCACTAATCATCAGAGAAATGCAAATTAAAACCACAATAAGATATCATCTCACATCTGTCAGAAAGGCTGTCATCAATAGGTCAGTAAACAAGTGTTGGCGAGGTTGTGGAAAAAAGGGGACCCTCGAGCACTGTTGGTGGGAATACAGACTGGTGCAGCCATTATGGAAAACAGTATGGAGGTTCTTCAAAAAATTAAAACTAGAACTACCTTATAACCCAGCAATCCTACTTCTGGGTACTTATTCAAAGAAATCCAAAACACTAATTTAAAAAGATATATGTATCCCTATGCTCATTGCAACCTTATTTACAATAGCCAAGATATGGAAACAACCTAAGTATCCATTAATAGACAATTGGATAAAGAAGAAGTGGTATATATGTATATACAATGGAATATTACTTGTCCATAAAAAAATGAAATCTTACCATTTGCAGAAACATGGGTAGACCTAGAGGGTATTATGCTAAGTGAAATAAGTCAAACAGAAAAAAACAAATGCCAGGGGATTTCACTTATATGTGGAATATAAAGAACAAAACAAACAAACAAACAAAAAAACAGACTCATAGATACAGAGAACAAACTGATGGCTGCAGTATGAGAGAGGGTTTAGGGGTTTGAGTGAAAAAGGTGAAGGGATTAAGAAGTGCAAATTGACAGTTACAAAATAGTCATGGGGATGTAAAGTACAGAATAGGGAATAGAGTTACTTATATTGTAATAACTATGTTGGGTGCCAGGTGGGTAGTAAACTTATCTGAGGGATCACTTCATCTATATATATAAAAGTCTAAGTGACTGTTACTACTGAACGACCAAACAACCGAAACGACTGGAATAACCGGTCAACCAGTCACTATGACATGCACTGACCACCAGGGGGCAGACGCTCAATGCAGGAGCTGCCCCCTGGTGGTCAGTGCACTCCCACAGCCAACCTTCCCTCCCCAGTCCCTTCCCCCATCTGGCAGGCCCCGGCCAGCCCGGCCCCAATAGGCCCTGATTGCCAGCCAGGCCTAGGGACCCCACCCATACACGAATTTCATGCACTAGGCCTCTAGTAAGTTATGTAATTGTCTAACCACTATACTGTACTCCTGAAGCTAATATAATATCGAATGTCAACTGTAATTGAAAATGTTTTAATTAAAAATAAAAAAAGAATCCTAGTTCTAGAATGGGTCAAAGAGGAGTGTGAGGAGAATCAAAACAGGCAGTTGTGGAGGGTACTGTTGCGATGAGAGGGAGGGGCAAGCAAGAGATGGATGAGGCAGAGAGAGAAGTGAGGGCAGGAGAAGGGGAGACAGACAGATGGGGTCTAGCTTTTGAAAGGAAGAGGGACCCTCATCCACTGCCCTGGAAGGAAGACAGTGGAGATGGGTGAGATGTAGGTCAAGCTGTCTGGAAGGTGAGGGAGTGACTGATGATGGCTTCTATTTTCTCAGGAAAGAATGCAGTGAGGAGACAAGAGTGAGAGTCTTTGAGGAGAACAATAAACCAGACTTCCCAGGATGAGAGAGGGTGTATGACAGGCCATTTAGGCACCCATTTGAGGTTCAAAGTGAAGCCAGTCAGCCCAGCAAACACCAGGGATATTCTAAAGGGATTCTAGTCGTTTTCTCAAACGTTGCAGGCTTGTTTTGCAGAGCTGAAACCATACTGCACATACAATTTTATATCCTGCTGCTTTACACTTTACGGGGCAGGAGGAGCATTTCCCCGTGCCTTCATAAACTCTTTGCAAACATCGATTTTAATTCTTAGAAATAATCCGCGGAGTGGATGTTCCATGGGTCATTTAACCTTTCCCCCTTTTATTGGACGTTTCAATTGTTTCCTGGCGATGACTATTGCCATTCCGAAAGAGGCGGCGTGTGTCTGGTTAAGAAAAAAGCAAGTAAGTTACAAGGCAGAGCTGGGACGGCTGGCACTCTGGCGCCTGGGGCCCATCAGGGAAGCATGGGAATTGGTGTTCCTGAGAGGTCACAGGCTGGGTTTTCCTGGACTTGAGGACAAAGAATGGAATAGCAAAGCAAATATCTCTGGCTTCTCAAAGTGCCCCATGGTTCAGGTGTGGAGCATGGGAGAATGAAGGTGGGGAGAGGGTCCCAGAGAAAAGGGAGGGCCAGGTGTATGACCCCTGAACCGTTTACAGTTTAAACATGTATTGCAACAGCCATGTTTGAGGTGACAACAGGGCCCTTTTCGTGCCTGTTTCCCCCATAATAGAGGTCCTTCTGCCACCCCACCCTTCCTGGAGGGGGCACTGCCCCAGCACACCTGGCCATGGGCACAGTATCTAGGGACCCAGGTGCCCTCCACAAAGCCCAGCTGTGAGGATGGAGTGAGTGAAATAATGGGCTCACCTGCCCAACAGAGGCTGGGGTGGGGGGGCACTTGGTGGGATGTTTTCCAGGGGAGCCAGCCCTTGGTGGAGGCAGATTGCTCTGGGACTGGCCCAGACCCCTTCCAACTTTGAGGTTCTGTGATTCAACAGTGCAGCACTCACTGAAGCCCCACTGTGAGCTAGGGACAGAGAAGTAATCCCCTACTGATGGAGTGCCTACTGTGTGCCAAACACTGGGCTTCCTGTGCATGCTGTCACCTCATGTCAGGACAGGCCAATGAGGAAAGCATCATCACCCATCTAAGAGGGGGGAACCAGGAGGGGCAGCCCCAGGCTTCCCCTGCAGCACAGGGTGCCTGAGGGAGAACCCCACAGCATAACCCTTTCCTGTAGCATTTACGCCCCATGAGAAAAGGGCCTGGGTAGCAGGTGTTAGGCACCAGGTGGCACCTGGTAGCTGAGGTGAGAGGTTCTGTCTTAGAGCCAAGGAGTTCAGTGTCCCCACCCTTTGGGCTGGCGGGGGCAGAGCCAGAGGCCAAGGGGTGCCAGGTCTTGTTTGTGTGTGTTTGTGGAACTTGAGTTTCTGATAGATGATAATCATTGCCAGGCCTCCCCAGCTGGAACTGGAGCAGGCACAGTGCCAGGAACTACCGCCCTCAGGACAAGTATAAGAGCCAAAGAGGACCTGGAGCCGGGCCAGGACAGAGGTGCCAGCCACCTGCGGGGACACCAGGGTGCAGAGCTAAAGCTGCGGCATTCAGACCGCCAGGTGGGCAGGGTCGGCTCTGGAAGTGGCCCCCTGTCTGGAAGGTCTGGGAGATGCCCTAAGGAAACCACTGGGCTGCACTGGTTGGAGGAAGTCACCAGAAGTTTAACTCAGCAGGGTGAGTACATTGCCATGGCTCCTGCCTTTCCCCACAAGCTCCTGGCCCTACGAGTGACTATCTGTCCCAGAGGTGCCAAGTGGAGACCGAGTGGCCACTTGTCAGGAATTTGAGCCCTGGATCTCTCAAAGAAGCAGTGTGTGTGTGTGTGTGTGTGTCTGTGTGTTGGGGGGGGGGGGGGAGTAGCAGAAGCACTATCATTTATCCTGTGCTCACCAAACACCGGGCACTGTGGGTAATCTCACTAAGTTAAAGCCAGAGGATGGAGGCCTGGCTTCGCATCCCAGTTCTCGAGGTATTACCTCCATTGACTCTTACAACAGCCCTATGAGGTAGATATTTTACAGAGGAGGAGACAGAAGCACAGAGATGTTAAGTTACTTGCCCACAGACACACAGCAAGTAAGTGGCTAAACCTGGATTTGAACTCTGCCTCCAAAGCCTGTGCCCTTTACCTCCGTATTATGCTATCATGTGGCTGTGGTAAGTCCCTTCCACTTTCTGAGGGGCAGTTTCCTTATCCTAGTTTGAGTGTGTAAGATATTGCCCTGAGATTCCCTAAAGGTACCTGGACATGGGTCAGCTTTAAACATCAGGAAACCTTTTTGGAAACATTTGTCAAGAACTATGTGTATAATAACTTTTGATCCAGCATTCAACTTTAGAAATTTATCATAAAGGACATAATCGGATTTATGAATAAGGAAGTTCATTATAGTTTTCCTTTTAATCACAGAAAATTAGAAGCAAACAAATTTGAGGAAAAAATTATGTACATCCTATGATGAAATAATAAACAGCAGCACATGTTCAAAGGGTACTGAATGTTCTTGGGAAATTCTCATTTGTTACGTGGAAAAAGCACTTCATAAAACTATGCATGGGTATGATCTATTTATAAATATGTGTATACATAGGTTTATGAAACAAATATAAAAAACTAGAAAAAATATCCCTAGGGGTTGAGAGTTTATCTCTGAGAGATGGAAGATTGAATATTTTTATATTTTTCTTTATTCATGTCTAGATTCCTCAAATTTTCTACAAAAATACACGTGTACTACTTTTTAAAAAAATATATATTTTATTGGTCTTTTTTACAGAGAGGAAGGGAGAGGGATAGAGCATTAGAAACATCTATGAGAGAGAAACATCGATCAGCTGCCTCCTGCACACTCCCTACTGGGTATGTGCCCGCAACCAAGGTACATGCCCTTGACCGGAATCGAACCTGGGACCCTTGAGTCCGCAGGCCGACACTCTATCCATTGAGCCAAACCGGTTAGGGCGTGTACTACTTTTTTCATTAGAAAAATTAAGGTGTTTTTTTTTTTTAAACTATGGTTTTATTGATCTTTTTTATTTTTAGAAAGAAAGGGAGAGGAATAGAGAGATCAAAACATGAGAAAGAAACAGTGATTGGCTGCCTCCTGCACGCCCCTACTTGGGATGGAGCCCACCACCAGGGCATGTGCTGCTGACTGGTCTCCTGGTTCATGGGTTGATGCTCAACCACTGACCCACACCAGCCAGGCTGCTTCTGTTTTTTTAAATCCGATTTTTGGCCTTGGGCAGCCCTTCTCTGTTATATTGCACTCGTTGGCTTGAACAGGGAACTGAATCTCAGGCTGTCCGTATTGCGAGGGTCCAACATGTTATATGTGGGGAAAGTGAGGCCCAGGGGTGCAAGGGACTTGTCCAAAGTTCCTAGGCCAGACTGCTAGAAGGGCAAGGAGGCAGAAGGGAACCACTCCTAGAATTTACTGTTTGTGGCTAACGTGTGTTCATAACTAACATGCAAGTGAGGCCGTGAATGTCGAGTGTAGCTGACCTCACAGACACACCCAGTGACGACTCAGGCTGGGAGTGACAAGCGCGAGTGAGCAAAGGGCAGCTGGGTGAGCACAGAGCAAGCCAGGTGTGTCCCAGACTTCTACCTCTCATCTGTCAGCCTCGCCCAGGGGCGCTTCCTCCCGGCAGGACTGAGGCCTCGCTCGCTCACTGCTGGCGGCTGGATTCAGACAGGAGAATGAAAGGACTTCGCTGGCGTTACACTCGGCTGGTAAGGGGTCCAGCTTGAGCTGGGTGTTAGGTCAGGAATGGTGGGGGAAGGTAAGCTCTCGGGCAGGGTGGGGCCTGAGCTAGGGATGAATGCAGGCAGGCGATTTGTTCCTCTTCCAAGTCCCTCTCCAGCTGGCCTGGGGTTCAGAGCAGGAACTCAGGAACCCAGGGCCTTCGCTCCCAGACTCATGGTCCTGAGACCCCCAAGGAGCATAGACTGCTGTTCCGTTTCTTCCTCCCTCGAGTGGGTGCCAGACGGAGCTCTGTCCAGAAGCCCCACACAGCTAGGACCCCCTCCTTAGGCCTGAACCTGGGGAATAGGAAAGCAATGTCTGAAACAGCGTGGAAGCTCGAGTGAGTGAATGAATGAATGCATGCATGCATGAATGAATGAACGTAATAACATACATGCCCCCTGACTCACATACATATAGAGGGTTTCCCCCAAAAATGTATGCACACTTTAACAGCTGATAATTCACTGAATTTTCACTCCTTTCCAGGTTTATCTGACTTGAAATAATGGGTGAAGCCAGACTAAGCTTTGAACAAAGAAAATTTATCCTAAAATGCCACTAGACTTGTTTTTAATGGGGATCCATAAAAGATAAAGTTTATGGTTCAAAACCAACAACAATCCACAAATTGAGGGTACACAAATACTAAACAAAATGATTCTTTTTAAAAATGTTTTCAAGCATATTAACCCTTTTCTTCTTTTTTAAAAATATGTTTTTATTGATTTCAGAGTGAGGAAGGGGGAGGTAGAGAGACAGAAACATCAATGATGAGAGAGAATCATTGATCGGCTGCCTCCTGCGCACCCCTCACTGGGGATTGAGCCTGCAACCCTGGCATGTACCCTGACTGGGAATCGAACCATGACCTCCTGGTTCATAGGTTGATGCTCAACCACTGAGCCATGCCTGCTGGGCCGAAATGATTCTTGATGTTTGCAATTCCATTACTTCGAGTTACCAGCAGTGCCTGGACCAGAACAGTCATCAGTTTGAAAACAGGCATTGACAAAAAAAATTATTCATTTCTGTAGATTCTTCTGAATTTTGAAAATGAACTGTATGTTAATAAACACCGACTTTATAATCATTCGAAGTGTGTATACATTTTTGGGGGACACCCTGTATTTATACAATCCCAACCCACACTCACAAATACATTGACAGGTAAACACAAAGTTACACTCAACACCTTCTCACACTGATTTGCCTGCACAATTCTATTTTAAGGGAACACACACATTCGCATGTACAATCGCACATTTTACACAAAACTGCACACGCCTCACCTATGACATGATTGTTTCACTGGCTGACGGGGGTCTCATTGTCTTCCTTTGTAAAATGGGGATAATAAGCAGCACATTCTTAGGATTCTTGGGGAAATTCGGAGAGATCGTGCACAGCTAGCACTTCACAAGGGCCTGGACGAGTGTGTGCTGATCAATGTCAGCCACTCTAGTTATTATTATTATGATCACTAGAGGCCCGATGAACAAAATTTCATGCCAAGAGTAGGCCTTCCTTCCCCCGGCTGCTGGCACCTGCTTCCCTCTGGCACTGGGACCCGGGCTTCCCTTGCAGCCCTGGCTTTGTCCAGAAGGTCATCCGGAAGGACACCTGGAAGGACGTCTGGTCTAATTAGCATATTATACTTTTATTATTATAGATGATTTCATGTACAATTTCACACAGCACCCAGGGCTGGGCTGTCACCTGCCCTTCTCTCCTGCCCCCGAGCTGAGAACTGGATCCCTGGCACCCACCCTGGGTCCAGAGCACACAGGCAGACAAACCAGAGGGCCCAGGGCCACCTCTGATGGGCGTGTGTGATTCCAACCGTTAGCTAGCAGGTACCAGGGAGGAAGCCGGCTGGCGGGACTGAGTCTTGTCTGTGATGGACACTTCCCAGCCTCCTCTGGCTGGGCTGGCAGGGGCCTGGGCAGGAGTGGCTGAGGCTCTCAGGCCTGGGAGATGTGGGAGCTGGTGTCTTCTGTCCCTTGACTCGCCAGGCCTCTTTGTGTCTTCACAGCCCAGCCAAGTGGAGGACACTCTGTCTGGAGAGGAGGGTGAGGAGGGGGAAGAGGAAGAGGAGAAGGAGGCAGCCCCAGCTCCAGCCCCAGCTCCTGAAGATCCCGTGGAGCCCCAGTTGGCAGAAGCCAGCCAGGTTCTGGGAGCCTCAGAGATTAGGCAGGTTCGGCCTGGTTTATGGTGCAAGGATTTCAGCCCTGTGACCGAGAGTCCCACCCGCCTGTCCTACTCCCAGCCAGGTCCAAGGACACCTGGGATCACTCCTGCTCTGAACCCCGCTCACTGTGTCACCCTGGCAAATCATTTCTCCTCTGGGCTTTCCTTTCCCACTTGTCAAACAATCCAGTAATACCAGTCACCGTCTTCACTGGGCCAAGAAGTGAAGGATATATGACATAAGCTAATGTTTAAGTAGAACCAGCCCTTGGGAACTGAAGCCAAACTTGGGGTAGGGATGAGAGGATGAGGGGAGGGGGATTAGGAGGAGGGATTCAGCATCTCATCTATTCTCCAGCCACTAGAGGCCAGGGTGACCAAGGAGAGAGAGAACTGACCTGGGTTCAAATCCTGACTCTGCCACTTGCTGCCCATGTGGGCTTTAGACAAGCTGACCACCTCCCCTAGCCTCATCTGTAAAATAGTCCCTCTCTGAGGGCTACTCCTAACAGGTGTGAAAGTCCCCGGGAAACAGGAAACCACTCTGTAGACTATAAAGTACCTTGCTTGTGTGAGTGGGACCCCCCCGGGGATAGTAAAAGGAGACTGGGAGGACGGGGATCCCCCCACTCACCTCTGGACCTGTCCCCAGCTCAGCCTCCACCTCCCCCCGAGAGTCACTGGATATTCTTGGAGTCTGGCCTTCTGCACGGCAAGGGACGGCTTCAGTCTGCAGAGCCTGTACAGGCAGATGGAGGGCCACAGTGGGCCTGTGCTGCTGGTGCTGAAGGACCAGGATGGGCAGGTGAGCCGGGCTGGGGAGTGTTAAGGAAAGGATGTGTGTAGATGGGCCCTTGGGGGCCTCTCCACCCTCCAGCACTGCCCCAGGCTCCCCAATTGCCCCTCTAGGATGAGCCTATATCACCAAGCTTGGAAATTGGGTTTCCAGAGGATCACCTCTTTCCTTCCAGCTGCAAAATGCAAGCTCTTCTGCTTTCCAGATATTTGGGGCCTTCTCCTCCTCAGCTTTTCGACTCAGCAAAGGCTTCTATGGTACTGGCGAGACATTCCTCTTCTGCTTCTCCCCACAGCTGAAGGTGATGTTCCCACCCTTGTGGAAGGGGGTGGAAGGGGTCTATGGCAGGACAAAGATCCCAGGGTCTCAGTGGCCCCCAGCTCCATCCCCTGTGCTGGGGTGCCTGGTGTCCTCCAATCTTCCCACAGAGGGAAGGCAGGAGGGCAGTGGCAGGCAGAGCACCCCCCTTGGCCTCCCCATCGTTGTGTGTGTTTGTTTAAATACTCAGTAGGTCCTTGGCAACCACTTACTGGCTCTCAGAGGAAGAGGTTTGTTGCTCACCAGATACAGGCTGGAAAGACAAGTTTAGTCGAAGTGCAGGTAGATCTGGGGGCGCTGCGAGCGAGGATGGAGGAGGAGGTGTGAAGGTTGAGGGGAGAGAAAGTATCAACTAGTGATCACGAGAGTGGAAAGGGAAGCCCATGAGAGAAAACTAGAGACACGGAAGGACAGCCAGGCAATGCTGATGGGAGGGTTGAGACTGAATTTTAAAGCAAGCCAGGTACTTTGGCATGTGCTTCCCTCCAGCAACATTCAGCTCTTCAGGTTCAGGCAAAGGAGAGCGTGCAGAGTGGAGGGAGGGTTCATCCATGAGGGGTTTGGCCAAGCTGTTTTAACCGAGGAGAGAGGGAAAAGGAAGTTGAAGGGAGTGGAAATACAAGATGGAGGGAGAAATAGTGCTGGATACTTTGGTTTGTGATTAGGTACCTCCTCTCCAGTGCACAGACCAAGACACCTACAGACACATCCAGCAGCACAAACGTCTGGTTGCATGACAAGGAGGTCACGAGGAGCTAGGGACTGCCTTGCTATAGGCGAATGCACTTTATCTATTGCATTGCCTGGTAATCTCATCAGGAAAGAGGAAAGGGGTCAGTTGTCCATAGTGAAGCCACGCTGGAGACTAGTCATCGCCGCCTGCCTTCCGGGGTTCACATACTAGAATTCTAGAATTTTCCTCTTACTGAACTGACAACTCCTTGACAGAATTCTTTGTTCCTCCTCATCTTCCCCAACCTTTTAATGTCAGAGATCCTAGAGCTCAGTTTTGGGTTCTCCGCTCTTCTCTGATTACCCTCTTTTTCTTCAAGGTCCTATCCATTCTTACAGTTTTCTGTGCCATCCATGTGCTCATGGCCTCTTCCCCTGGACTCCAAACTCACATATATCCAAACACCATCCAGTGGCTCCACAAATCTCAAACATGGCATTTCAGATCTCACATGTCCAAAGCTGACTTTCCCCCATAAAACAGCGCCTCCTGCCATCTTCCCCAACAAAGTTAATTGGCACCTCCATCTTTCCCGCTGCTGAGACCAAAAATTTTGGAGTCCTTCTTAACATCTCTTCTACACCTCACATCTGAGCTGTCAACGAATTTTGACTGTCCTGCCTTCTCTTTCTATCTATATCCAGAATCCACCACTTTTCACCATGCCCTTTGCAGTCATCATGGTTCAAGCCACCATCATTATTTGCCTGTGTTCTTGCTCTAGCCTCCTACTGCTTCTACCTTCCATCATCACAGTAGATGAAATGATCCCTTTAAAAGCTAAGTCAGAGCATGTCACTGACTCCACGCTGCCAATGGCTTCCTTTCTCACTCTGAGAAAAGCCAAAGTCTTTAAAATAACTTACAAGTCCCTACATCTTCTGACCTCTCACTATTCTTTCTTTTTAAATGTTTTTATTGATTTTTAGAGAGAGAGAAAGGAAGATAGAAAGAAACATCAATGAGAGAGAAACATCACCGATTGGCTGCCTCCTGCATACCCCCTACTGGGGATTGAGCCCGCACTTGGGTATGTGCCCTGACTGGGAATCAAACCAGTGACCTTTGGTTCATGGATTGACACTCAACCGCTGAGCCACACCAGCTAGGTTGTTGTTGTTTCTTGCTACTTTTCCTTTACCTCACTATGTTCTAGCCACACTGACTTCTGAGCTGGTCATTAAACCCGCTGGCCTGCTATTACCTCAGGGCCTTTGTACATGATGTTCTGCCTATAGAGCCCTCCATTGGGTCTCCACAAGGCTTAGTTCTCACCTCCTTCAGTTCTCAAATGTCACCATCTCAGAGAGGCCTTCCCTGGTCGCCTGATTTAAATTTATAATACTCCACCCCCGGGAAACCCTGTTAGCCCTTTTCTACCTTTTTACTTCACTCTTTTTTAAAAAAATATATATTTTATTGATTTTTTACAGAGAGGAAGGGAGAGAGATAGAGAGCTAGAAACATCGATCCGCTGCCTCCTGTACATCTCCCACAGGGGATGTGCCCGCAACCCAGATACATGCCCTTGACCGGAATCGAACCTGGGGCCTTTCAGTCCACTGAGCCAAACCGGTTTCAGCTTTTCTACCTTTTTCTACTTAGCATTTGTCACCACCTAACACACTATTTATTTTACTTATGGATTTGCCTCCTCCAACTAGAATGGAAGTCCCATGAGGTAGGCATTTTTGTCTGTTATGGTCACCATTACCTAAAACAGTACCTGCTGCTAAATGCTAAAAAAACAAATGAGTAATTTTCTCAGGGGCTTGCTATCTGTCTTCCTAGCCTATCGTTATGAAGTCTTACTTTTCAAAAATTGGTTAATTTGTGCCTGTCTTTGATCTTTTGGGACTTACGTTCTTCATGAATTCCCAGCAGTTCCTTGATCACTACTCCAAGCAGCATCATGAAGATGGTCTTAATTTCTTCTGTAGCAATGTTTACCTTACTCCTTCAAGTTCAAAGGCCATGTTCCTTGATGAAAGTAGAAGAGGACTTGAATGGTTCTGTCTTCTTGTGGTCACTTGTTAATATTATCTCATCTCTTCTGAGACCAGGCTTATCTTTTATTAGTCCATTTATTTATTTTTAATTAATTAATTAATTTTTTTTTGCTAAAAACCCTTTGGTTGTTCATCGCATATTTTTTTTACAACTAATTATAGGCAATAATATACTATGCTTTTGCAGCCCTTTTAAAAATCTTTGTATTAACTGAATTAACTCTTGAGTAATTTATTTGTTCAACAAACATCTATACCGCCCTGGCTGGGTAGCTCAGTTGGTTAGAGCATTGTCCTGATACGCCAAGGTTGCAGTTTCAATCTCCATTCAGGGCACATACAAGACGCAACCAATGAATGCATAAATAAGTAGAACAACAAATCAATGTTTCTCTCTCAAAAAAAAAATCAATAAAAACAAACTAACAAACTAGAAAACACATCTATACCATGTCTTAGGAATACTGCCAGGAATCAAGACAGCCCTCACAGAGCTTATGTGTTAGGGGGCAAGCAATGACACCTGAACAGGGCACCTCAGTGAGAAAGGAAAAAGGGTCTGGGAGGAAGGGCTACTTTAGATAGGGTGGTCCAGGAAATGTTTCTGGGATGACATTTGAGATGAAGGATGAGAAGTGAGCCATTTGAGGATCTGCAGGAAGACCATCTGGGCATAGGGACCAGAAGGCGTGAAGGTCCTGAAGCAGGAATAGCTTTGGGTGTCCCAGGGACAGAAAGGCCGGTGTAGCTGAAGTGCAGTCAGAAAGGAAGGGAAAAGGTCAGAGAGAAAATCAGGGGTCCGAGCCGGCTTGGCTTCCAGCTACAGAGAGGAGTTGGATTTTGTTCCTATTGCACTGGGAAGTCATTGGAGGGCTTTTGGCAGAGGAATGATAATATCTGATTCGATTCTGAGTCGGTCACTCAGAGTGCAGTGTAGAGATGGGCTGTGGGCAGGAGACAGTGGAAGC
Organism: Myotis lucifugus; assembly: GCF_000147115.1. NCBI lineage: Eukaryota > Metazoa > Chordata > Mammalia > Chiroptera > Vespertilionidae > Myotis > Myotis lucifugus. The sequence goes on from NW_005871108.1 coordinate 6,387,812, forward strand.
TGTGATCCAGCAAGGAGTGACTTGGCATGGATGTGTGGGCAAGAATGAGTAGAGATGAATAGGACAGAAATGGTGGTAGTCAGGGGGTGTCTGGGGTGGGCCTGCAAGACTTGCTGAGGAGCTGGTGTGAGGCAGCACTGGGGGATGGGCGGGCTTGGTGCTACCTCCAGTGAGAGATGAGGGGACAGTTAATGGTAGAATTAGGGCCCGACTCCTGACCCTACCTCCTGTGGGCTTTTCCCCTCCTCTCTCCAGCTTTGGAAGCAGTAATCCTCAGAGGTTCTGTTCTATTACTAGAACAGAGGGGCTGTGGGATTCAGACTGGAGAGCAAGAGGAGGTGAACTCCAGAGAGATTGGCAAAAAATTTCAAGAACCAGGAGCCTAGAATACTTCCTGGGCTTAGTTGGGGCCTGGATGTCCCATTCCCTTTACAATACTGCCACCCAGTGGTGTGGAGTTAGTTGAACTGCAGGGCAGTAACTGGAACCTTTTCCTGTCATGCCAGGTCTTTAAGTGGACAGGAAGCAACTCTTTCTTTGTGAAAGGAGACTTGGATTCACTGATGATGGGCAGTGGCAGGTGGGTGTCTCAGTCCTCCCTGAGTCTCAGGGTGGTCTGTGTTCTGGTCCCTTCTCCTATCCAGAAAGGCTGAGCTAGGTTTTCTCATAAAATGAGGAGGCTAGTGGTTCACTTTCAGGTCTCTCCCTTCAGCAGCCCCTCAACGTCCCTCTAAGACAGAGGTTCTCAACCTGTGGGTCGCGACCCCTTTGGGGGTCGAACGACCCTTTCACAGGGGTCGCCTAAGACCATCGGAAAACACATATATAATTACATATTGTTTTTGTGATTAATCACTATGCTTTAATTATGTTCAATTTATAACAATGAAATTGGGGGTCACCACAACATGAGGAACTGTATTAAAGGGTCGTGGCATTAGGAAGGTTGAGAACCACTGCTCTAAGACAACATTGAAGAAAAAGGATGGCATGGACGCTCCCTCTGAGTGTTTGCAGTCGGTTGCCGCTTAGTCCGAATTTATGTCACTTTGGGAAGAGCATTCCACATGGTTGGATGAGGCTAGCCTCAAATTTACCTGTCAGCACCGTAATCCTAGGGAATGTAACTCACTGGAGTCTGCCCAGGAACCCTGCCTAAGGGTGTGTATATGTGTGTGTTGGGGGTGGGAAGTGGAGCAGGTTAGGAAGAAAAGGTTAGTCTTGCCCCTGGTATGACCTGCAAATTGAGGCAGAATCAATCCTATCCTGAGGACAAAGATGACAACACTAATCAGGACCAGGCAGCTGCTCTCCCAGCTGCCTGAACAGCCTTCAGAGGCAGCTGGACACAGAACACACCAGCTTTTTCTGACTTGCAGTAACTCACTTCCCAGCTCCAGCCTAGGTTTGCTGTCAGGTGAAGGAGTTAACGTGGATGCTCTCTGAAGTGTTTTGGGCTCTGAGTCTCACTCCTTTGGTTAAACCTTGCCATCTTGCCCTAGGCCAGTGGTCGGCAAACTGCGGCTCAGCAAACCACGGCTCGCAAGCCACATGCGGCTCTTTGGCCCCTTGAATGTGGCTCTTCCACAAAATACCGGCTCTTCCACAAAATACCGACTTCTGCACATGGGCCACGAAGTTTCAATCGCACTGTACATGCGCACCCACACGTGGTATTTTGTGTAAGAGCCACACTCAAGGGGCCAAAGAGCCGCAGGTGGCTCTCGAGCTGCGGTTTGCCGACCACGGCCCTAGCTGGTTTGGCTCAGTGGTTGGAGCGTTGACCCACGGGGGTCCTGAGTTTGATTCAGGTCAAGGGCAGGCTCGATTCTCCACACTCCAGGGCATGTGCAGGAGGCAAAAGGCAAACAATGAATGTCTTCCTCACGTCAATGTTTATCTCTCTATATCAGTGATGTCGAACCTATGACATGCGTGTCAGAGGTGACACGTGAACTCATTTTTTCGGTTGATTTTTCTTTGCTAAGTGGCATTTAAATATATAAAATAAATGTCAAAAATATAAATCTTTGTTTTACTATGGTTACAAAGATCAAAAAATTTCTATATGTGACACGGCACCAGAGTTAAGTTAGGGTTTTTCAAAATGCTGACACGCCAAGCTCAAAAGGTTCGCCATCACTGCTCTCTCTCTCTCTCTCTCTCCCTCTCCTTTCTACTCTAAAAATCAATGGAAAAAAATATCCTTGGGTGAGGATTACCAACAACAAAAAGCAAAAATAGAAAACAAACCTTGCCATCTTAAATACATTCCAAATGTTCTAAAACTGTGGTGAGCGTTGCACCACTGTATATATTTATTAAAACCACTGAACTGTAAAAAAAAAAAAATACTCTAAAACCTGTGGGGAATAATGTGTGGAGTCTCCAACAATTCAGGATAAATCGGTTTAAGGGACTTTGAAATATAAGCCGTCATGGTGTGGGTCTGAAAGGTCTCAACACCCAGGAGAGAGCCATGCCACGACTTTCCTCTTCTCTTAGTGGCCAGTTTGGGCTGTGGTTGGATGGAGACTTGTATCACGGAGGAAGCCACCCCTGTGCGACCTTCAACAATGAGGTGCTGGCCCGGCAGGAGCAGTTCTGCGTCAAGGAGCTGGAGGCCTGGGTTCTGAGCTGATGGCCCCACAGTGGGCAGCTTCCTGAGGTAGCAGGTGCTCTGACCTGCTCATGGATGCTGTCCAGGCCCTTACACGGGGCAGGCCATTCTGTCCAAAACACAATGGTGAAGTGTCCTAGTGCCGACTGTGGCTGTGAGCCAGCCTCCCGGTGGCCTGGGGACCCAAGACAGGCACGGGGCCGGAACGGAAGGAGTGAAAGCCAGTTACACCTCACCTGAGCAGGGCAAAGCCCCTCATGAAAATTATCTTCTAAAAAATTATGCAATGAATACATGTTTATTGTAGAAAAAAAAACAGAAGCCATTAAAAACTTAAATTGCCTAAAATTTAACCACCCCCCAGAACACTACCATTTTCATGTATAACCTTCCAGATAATTTTTCATGGAGATATATTTGTATATCTTACAAAAATGGGATTCTACTCTATATATTTTGGAAATTATTTTAACTTAAAGACTATTGTCAAACCACAGACACCTGGGCTTAGTGAAACTAATACTTTAGTAGTATCATTCTTTTTCTAGAACAATGAGGGCTGTGTGCCGGGTACTTGCAAATCTAATTTCATGAGGAAGATATGAAAGCGGCAAATGAACACTATGCATATTTAATAAAGAAACTAAAACTCTGCAGATGGGAACCTCGGGGAGTTTAAAACAGAGGGAAGATATGTTTTCAGGCACAACAGGAGCTCAGAAAACTAAGAAAAATCCATATCCCTTCCCATACTTGTACCCACCTCCTACCAGAGGAAAACATTCTTTATTATGCTATTGTTCACCATAACTGATTAAGAAAAGTTAAATAACATACATCCTGTTAAATATCATCCCCTCTCTCACAGACCCAACATAGCATTGAGGTACTAAAAACTATCTGGGTAAATTCCTAGACCTGTTTCCTTGGCACAAAAGGGTCAAAACTGGGCACACAGTGTGAGAGTCATTAAGGAAGACATCTTCGGTTTTAAGATGGAGATACATTATGAAGCTTTATTGCAGGTGTTAAATATTTACCCAAATTAAGTAACCAGTCATTTAAACTTGCAGTTCTGTTTACAGTCTCAAGGTGATAAGATTCAGTAACTCCAAAGACTAAGCTGTTAAAGTCTCCATTTTTATACAAACAGTGAAGATGTTCCTTAAAATAAATCTAACCTTGTAAATGACACATGGTTCTCATCATTAAAATAATTGTAAAAAGCATAAAGTGCAGCTGCCTTATATGCAATAGATTTAAGTTATTTATCAGGACAATGATACAGTATTGGGACTACAAAATTCCAAAGTAAACCACAATGATTTAAAGGTAGGAGTTGTAAAAATAAAACAATCTTAGCAGAAAAACTACATTCTTAACTGTGGGTCTGGGTACAGAGTGCTCCTCACTGGATGTTGTAGAGGCACCATGGCCAAAACAGGTATGGCCCAGTACCATGGCTGACTTCACCTGTGCTTCTCGAGCCCCCACGTGAACACATCCCCACCCACATGGTATCACAGTGGAAGTGAGAAAAGGGTTTTAATTATTCTATTAATTAGGGTCAACTCTTGATTATCTATATCGGGGTGGAGGAGGGGGAGTGAGACTATATAGAACGGCAGACATTCCGAATATTTTTCACTCTAGTGTCAACAGAACCTGGTTATATAGTGGGAGGTGGCATCACTCCTAAGAGTTGGGATAATCTGCTGGTCTGTGTTCGAATTCCTCCCTTCCTCCACTCACTCCTGCCACAGCCAGGGCTGGCTCCCATAAGAGGTGAAGGGCTCACAAAAAATGACTCCCATTCCTCACTACCTTGCATCTTCAGGATCCTCTGGCCACCACTGGCTTTGGCTCTAACTCCAGACTTTGCTCTTGGTGAATTTCTGTAGAACTGGACATGTGCGTGGGGGTGGGATGGGCACGTTGCTCAGCACAGGAGCACTGCTCAACCACAGTGGCATCCACTCCACAGCTAAAGGTAACGGAATCAATTTACAAAGGGGAACCTGGAATTCCCTGGGTAATCACTCAGCTCAGCACAGGCAGTTCCAGCTTTGCTCTGAAACCATAAAATGCACTGAACCAGCACCAACCAAGTCCAGCTCTGAGCAGCCCTGGAGGGTTCCTGTGACGGCCTCTGCTCAGCTCCCGAGATGCAGGAGCAAGTCAGAGGGGAGCTCCTTTTCCAGGCTGGGCAGTGGTATAGCCAAGACTTGGGCAGTGAGTATTTAGGAGAGAAAGAAACTGCCTGGGTCTGGAGCCACAACTGACCCAGAGGACAGCCTGGTTTGGGGGATCCCTCTGCCACTGAGGGTAGGGTCTCCTAAAAGGTATTTTATGTCCCACTTCAGAGGCCAGAGTCCTCTGATTTTTTCAATAATTTAATCAGGCTTCTCACCAAAGAGTTGGAGCCCACTCCTGGTTCTCATCTCTTACTGTTTACCCCAACTGGGCTAAAAGGGTGAGGGAAGGTGTCTTTCTCTAATGTTTAGATCACTTAAGGGGAGATGTCCTCAAGGTGACATTTCCTCAGAGGCTAGGATTTCAGTTGGTTTTAACCTTTGCTGTTCATGACAATCGCAACTTCAAATTCCAATGTGTACCCTTGTATCACTTCCAATTTTTTTTTAAAAAAACAATCATATGTCAGAAAAGTTTTCTAAGAAAATAGACTACTAAAAGAGAAAGGTTTTAATTAATACTAAAAATAGGTAAGGTTTTTTTTATAGCATACATAGCAAGATTTGCCTATTACCTTGTAGTTTCTTTGAATAAAAATTGTTCAGCTTCAGCATAGGTATACATTCAAAATATAAAATAAAGTTACTTGTTCAGCATAGGAGCACTCTGATCAAATTCCCTCAATTACTTAATTGTGTTGGGGTGAGGGACTTTTGTAAACAAATGATTGCAGACATTCATCTAGAGGCACCCGCGAAGTCCAGGGTTCTCCTTGCGTGGGTAGAAGCTGGACGCTCAGCTGAATTTGGGTAATTCCATTCCTTTTTTAGAGGTGTTATAAGTGGGGCTATAACATCGCCATCCTGTCAAAGAGAAAAATACCAGGAACAGAGAAAAGCCAGTTTTCAAAATTTCAGTGAAAGTCTCGGGTACATGCAGACTGATCACGTCCAGACCTACTTATTCTTGAGAAACCCCAAATTACATATACACCCTGCATTTGGGTCAAATTAGAAACACCAAAGTCCTAAGCAGATAAGAGCTTTGCTTAGCAAAAGCCACCAGACCTATTCTTTTCAAAAATGGTCAGAAGCAGCACACTGCCCAGTTCTTTAACCCCCTCCCTTCATACACCTTCACAGAATACAAACTGTCCTGTTTTCCCAGGAGAAAGAGAGACTTCACTGGACTCCTGCTCCTCCCTTGCCTAGTCCCCATCTCCCCCCCGCTTTTTTAACATTTTATGTATTGATTTTAGAGAGCAGAAAGAAGAGAAAGAATGAAAGAGAAACATTGTTTTGTTCTTCCATTTATTTATGCATCCATTGGCTGCTTCTTGTATGTGCCCTGACGGGGGATAAAACCTGCAACCTTGCATATGAGCTACCCGGTCAGGACCTTTGTCCAGTTCCCTCTGCAATACATGGCCCTGGTCTACAAGATGGCAAAAACAACAAAAACAAACAAAAAAACTAACAAAAAAACGGAAGAACAGGTATGTACCTACAGAACTTGAACTTTTCTCTGCAGAGCTATAACCTAGACTCATCAGCATAGACTCTGCCCAAAATGAGGAACAGTGTAAGAAGCAAGATGTTTTAATACCTGACTCTATCCTAAATAAACCATTCTTGAATTTATGAATAGATTCTTTTAGGTTATATAAGAGCGCAGGACCTTTGACAGCCTTTCGTGCACCAGGAAAGTGATGTCTGTGGTAGAATGCTGTGCTCATTCGCCTGTTTGCTCTCAGATCCACTCATCACCTTCCCTCTGCTCCACTCTGTATTATGGGGCTGATCTTGTAAACTCCCATTTCCCAGCTCCCAACCTATTGGCTTCCAGTTAGGTTTGGCCCACGGGAAGCACTGGTGGAAGATTGCAAAAGAGGAGGGCAGAGCCCGGCCGGCATGGCTCAGTGGTTGAGCATCAACCCATGAACCAGGAGGTCACAGTTCTATTCCCAGTCCAGGCACATGCCCGGGTTGTGGGCTCGATACCCGATGAGGGGCGTGCAGGAGGCAGCCAATCAATGATTTTCTCTCATCATTGGGGTTTCTCTCTCTCTCCCTTCCTCTCCTTCCTCTCTGAAATCAATGTTAATTAAAAACCCGCACACCATATTTGAAAAGAGGGCAGAGAAGCCTGGGTATTTCTCTCCCTAACCCTCTGGCACAGGCAGCAGTAACTGTGACGCTTCTGTGGTTCTAGCTTCTGCAGATTACCCCAGCACCTCAACTCCCACCTCCTACCCTAGAGCTTCCTACTGTTGTCTCAACCATCCCATTTGCTGGTTTAGCTCTAACAAAAATTTGTATCAAAGGCCCCATTTTAAATTTCTTGTTTTGAATTACACTGGATCTGACTTGATACAGCTATGAAAAGCAGCCATTTAATTGCCATGATACTCATATTTGGAAGATCTATCTCAAAGTCAACATTATTTGTCTTCAAATCCATCTCTATTTCTACCAAATGTCCTTATTTCTACCCATTCTAATTTCAACTCCAGTGAATTTTATAAATGCAAACCTGAATATGAATATGTCATTCTCCTGCCTAAAACACTACATTGGCTCCCATTGTTAATGGCTTAAAGGACTATGCACAATGTCCTAGACCCCTCCCCTAAATGCACCATATTCTTTTGCATCTTCTGATCTCCCCTCCCCCCTTTAATTCAGCTGACTCCTTCTCATCCATCCTTCAGGTCTCAGCTTCTAAATCCTTCTTTATTTTATTTTATTTATATAGAAAGAGGTGGGATTGGGAGGGAGACAGAGACATTGATATGAGAAACATTGATCAGTTGCCCTCCCATATGCGCTCAGGCTGGGGATTGAACCCAAAACCTGGGTATGTTGCCTTCTGGTGTACGGGGTGATATTCCAACCAACTAAGCCATACCGGCCAGAGCCTAAATCCTTCTTTAAATAAGCCTTTCCCAACCAACCAAGTCTGGCTTAAATTATACTCCTGTAATTGTGATTTGTGTGCCTGTCATCCCCAACTAGAGTGAGATCTGTGGGAGCTATGTCTGCCTTAGGTATTGTTCCATCCCTAGTACCTATCACAGGATCTGGCAAAAGTACTCATTCAATGAGTGAATGTATCTAGATTTAAGATAGTTATTGCCCCAATGGCTGAACTTTAATAGCCTCTTGCCTCTTTGCTTCTGTCTCTTCAAGTTCCTATCCATCTGCCACTAGAGTTTTCTTCCTTATTCAATGACTAGAGGCCCAGTGCACGAAATTCATGCCTGGTAGGGTCCCTAGTGGCTGCCGGCCAGGTACTCCCTCTCTTCCCCCAGCTGCCTGCCACAGCCTCCGCCACCACTGGTTGGGCCTTCCTCCCTTCCCCTGGCTGGCCCCGCCCCCTGGTTGAACTCCCAGAAAACTCCCGGTCAAGGGGACAATTTGCATACTATGCTTTTATTACATAGGATTTAGTTCCTTAGATGCTATAGTACCGAAGACAGAGACATCCTTTCTTATTCCCATGGGTCTCACTCTAGTTGGAGATGACCAGTACAGAAGTAAATAATAATTACAGCAGCACAGTAAGACTTGAATACTCTCCATGATTCCCTCCTGGCTGTACATAAGAAAAAAATCTTCTTTCTTAACTGATTATACAAGGTGCTCCATAATCTAGTCCACTCTTCCCACTTAATTTCTTACAACTCTTCTACCCCCGTCAGCAGGTCTCCTCATGGTCCTCTCAGACATACTCAGCTTGTTCCACTTTCATGCCCTTTTGTGATGCTCTCATTGCCAAATATGTGCACCCTTCTCTGCTAACTCACCCAAACACAACTGGCCTTCTGGAATGAGTAGAAGCCTCCCTCTTTCAGAAGGCTTTTCTGTCTGCTCTCTCAACTCTGAATCCTGACAGAACTCACCTGGACCACTCCATCTGGCACCTGATAAAGAACTGATGTACTCAGCTACTCTTCCATGTCATTTTTGTTTCCTTTAGGATCCACTGCATCGAGGGAAAAGGCAGCTATGGTGTTGTGAGAGGGAGTCCTAGGCTGGGAAGTAGAATGCTATTTTCCACCTGCCTGCTAATTATATTCATTCAGTCAACAAATATAGATTGGTCACTTTCTCTGTGCCAGGCACCTACTATGTGTATGTCAATGAAAGATAATTTTGACAACATTCTCTACAGGATTGGCAACCACAGCTTGGTTCTACTTCCTCTCCACACTCTTATTTTAGAGAACTGGGTTTCAAATAAGAAGTCAGAAAACTTATTATCAGTTGTATGTGTACTTAAGCAAGTTAACTACTCAGTGTTTGTAACCCCCTCTGAAAGATGAGGACACTATGACTCACTCCCAGGGTCACTAAAAGGACTGCAAGAAACAACTGGTAAGAACATTACAAAGTACTAATAACATGCTCACCATTTTAAACATTTATTAAGACAATAATGATAAACAGAGTACCCACTCACAACTGGTATAGGAAGAAAACCTATAGATTGACATAGATTCAGACATTTTAAAAGAAAAGCTTAAAGTGGAAAACTTTTTTTTTTTCAAAACCATAACCAAAATGACTATAATTTAAATGAGAACTTTCCAGAGGGACATAAGGATCCCTTTTGTCTTTACTTAAATATAAAATATTGTGCCCAGCTGGTGTGGCTCAGTGGTTGACCTATGAACCAGGAGGTCAGGGTTCCATTCCCAGTGGAGGGCATGTAGGAGGCAGCTGATCAATGATTCTCATCATTGATGTTTCTAACCTCTCTCCCTCTCCCTTCCTCTCTAAAATCAATAAAAATAGTATTTTAAAAAACTGTGCATGCCGAAACCGGTTTGGCTCAGTGGATAGAGCGTCGGCCTGTGGACTGAAAGGTCCCGGGTTCGATTCCGGTCAAGGGCATGTACCTGGGTTGCGGGCACATCCCCAGTAGGAGATGTGCAGGAGGCAGCTGGTCGATGTTTCTCTCTCATCGATGTTTCTAACTCTCTATCTCTCTCCCTTCCTCTCTGTAAAAAATCAATAAAATATATTTAAAAAAAAAAAAAAAAAAAAAAAAACTGTGCAAAGTAATGAGTAATAAGCCACCTACCTGCGGTTTGGTGAAATCTTTTTTTGTGCACCAATGAACAAAATATTGTTGTGCAGCATGCACACTCTTTTTATCCGTCTTCTTACAATATACTCGAATTAGCTGCTCCTTAAATTGTTTTGGCAAAAGCTGTGAAGCCTTTTTAAAGAAAAGATTTCACTGTCACCTTGAATTCACACTATGAAGAGAGATCAGCTGTTCCTAAGTTCCATTCTTGATGTTATATTAAAAGCACCACATTGCTTTGCTATATTACCCTAATTATAATCCAAAGAAAAGAACTAATGGTAGTTGTCATTAAAAAATGCCCTACAGTCCGGCCAATGTAGCTCAGCAGTTGAGTGTCAATCCAGGAACTGAGAGGTCATGGGTTCAATTCCCAGTCAGGGCACATGCCCGGATTGTGGGCTCCGTGCAGAAGGCAGCTGACCAATGATGATGTTCCTCTCTCATTGATGTTTCTCTCTCTCTATCTCTCACCCTTCCTCTCTCTCTAAGAATAAATAAAAACCTATTTTTTAAATGCCCTACAACTCTATGTCAATTAATAAGAGACTAAAGGTTTGTATTATATAATTGTATGTGGATTACAGACTCTCATACAGAAGACAGGCAAATAAGCACATTTAACCTACATGATTTCAGCCATATAACACTCCCTTACCAGCAGATCTAAAACCTAGCCTTTAAACCAAAAACAGTACTTTTATCTAGGTTCAGGAAACAGAAAAAACTAGCTGTTATGATGATCTAGTTTACATAAAATCAGGCACACCTTTAATTTTAAAGATAAGCCTATTCTAAAAAAATAAAAATAAAAAAGATAAGCTTATTTGATTTTTTTTTTTTTACTGTATAGAATGATTTTAGGACTTAACCTGCACGTAAAATGCAAATTTACTATAACGATTTGCCACTACAGTGTTTTGTTTTGTTTTGTTTTAACCTAAGTAGTTACCTGTTCTTGACTAATCTTGAATGCTTGGTTGAGGTCAGCCTTACAATAGAAGTGAACATTATCAATAGGATTTTTGTCTTCCATTCCATAATCCATGTTGATAACCTCAATAAAAGCAAGAAATAAATGGTCACACATATTTAATGAAAATTTAATTCAGGGTTGTAGGGGCATCACAACAAATGGAGCAGAGCTTTCTGAAAGTTCAGAAGAGCACTGGTAAACTGGCTCATTGTGGAATAAAAATGGTATATGACCCATAGGGATTTGTTCTTGAAATCTGGGTGGTTGTGGGGTATTTGTGCCTTCAATGTAAGTAGGGTGTAAAGTCAATACCTACTATGTGATAGACACTGTGGTAGGCACTAGAGCAGCCGTGGGCAAACTACGGCCTAAAAAAAAAAAAAAAAAAAAGACCGTACCCTTTTATGTAATGATGTTTACTTTGAATTTATATTAGTTCACACAAACACTCCATCCATGCTTTTGTTCCGGCCCTCCGGTCCAGTTTAAGAACCCATTGTGGCCCTCGAGTCAAAAAGTTTGCCCACCCCTGCACTAGAGATAATAATAAAGAAACTTGATATGATCCCAGTCCCCTGGACTATGTGGCTTAGACTGAGGCTCAACAAATGATTACCAAAGTAATTATATAACTTCATTTGTTATAAGAGCTACCAAAGAGAAACAAATGGTCCATGAAAGTTTGTAACCAGAGAATGACTAGTGAATAACTAAGAGAAAAGGAATTAACCAGGCCTAGGTAGAAAAGACAAGAATGTCAGGCAGGGAGAAACCAAGATGGTGGCATAGGTAAACACCTGAAATTGCTGCCTTGCACAACCACTTCGAAAATACAACTAAAAGACAAAACGGACATCAGCCAAAACCACAGGAAGGTTGCCTGAGTGGAAATTCTACAACTAGAAGGAAAGAGAAAAGCACACTGAGACTCAGAGGAGGTGCAAAAGTAAAGTGCAGAGGTATGGAGGCATGCACGGAAAGGGCTGGCAACTGAGGACTCGGTTGTCTTTTTCAATCGGAAGGGAGGCACATGCTCCCGACTGCTCTGAATTCCAGTTCCGGGCGAGTCTCTGGGGACCCAGACTCATACGGGGAGAAACTGGACTGTCTGGCATCGGGCGGAACTAGAGGGCGGCCTTCTCTCAGAGGTGCTTGCAGCGATTACCGAGGGACACTGAGACCCGGGGCCTCTTAGGGCAGAGCTGAGGAGCAGCTGTTTGCTCTGCCCTGTTGATTCCCTGAGTCCCTGCCCCACCCAAACTGTGCGCAGAGGCTTTTGCATATGAATGCCCTGGCCCTTTGCAATCTAAAATTACCTAACAAACTGCAGCTGGGTCAGAGAGACCCAGAACATCCAAAAGAAGGCCCAAGGCCCCACAACAGCTTCCATTGCTTCATAGCTGGGCCTCATCTGGGCACCGCCAAATCCCAAACAAAGAAGAGGAATCTGCAGATCTCTCTGTAACTCCTGCTGGGTAGCCTCAGGCAGAGGCTAAATTAGCACCTCCTTAGAGATCCAAGTGCCAGTGTCTCCAGTGGTCAGAGTGGGACCATCCAGATTACAACTCCTCAGATCCATAAGGGACACACTCAGCGGGCAGAATCAGTGAGCACCAAAGCCACATTGAAACAAGTCTTGCCCCATAAAGGTGTCTCCAGTACAGAAGTTCTCCCACCATAGACAGCTGATTCTCACAGCCAATGGCCTGGAGGTTAATTCCTCCCAGTGATACCTACAACAATCAAGGCTTAACTACAACAAGACTGTGCACAAAGCCCACAAAGGGGTGCATCAACAGTGTCCACCTCAGGTAATTGGGGAGGCTGAGCCACTGGGCCCTATAGGATACCTAGCACAGAAAGCCACTCTATCAACACAGGGAAGCAGCCAAAATGCGGAGACAAAGAAACAGGTCACAAATGACAGAAATGGAGGAAAGCAAACTACTGGATATAGAGTTCAAAACTATGGTTATAAGGTTTTTCAAGAATTTCCTAGAAACTGCCAATAAATTTAGTAAGACCCTCAATAAGTCTAGTGAGACCCTCGAGGATATGAAAAAGGACCAATTAGAAATTAAGCATACACTGACTGAAATAAAGAATATTATACAGAGATCCAACAGAAGACTAGAGGATTGCAAGAATCAAGTCAAAGATTTGAAGTACGAAGAAGTAAAAAACACCCAACTGGAAAAGCAAAAAGAAAAAAGAATCCAAAAATATGAAGATAGTGTTAGGAGCCTCTGGGACAACTTCAAGTGAGCCAACATCAGAATTATGGGGGTGCCAGAAGAAGAGAGAGAGCAAGATATTGAAAACCTATTTGAAGAAATGACAGAAAACTTCCCCTACCTGGTGAAAGAAATAGACTTACAAGTCCAGGAAGCACAGAGAACCCCAAACAAGAGGAATCCAAAGAGGACCACACCAAGACACATCATAATTAAAATGCCAAGAGCAAAAGACAAAGAGAGAATCTTAAAAGCAGCAAGAGAAAAACAGTTAGTTACCTACAAGGGAGTACCCATACGATTTTCAGCTGATTTCTCAACAGAAACTATTCGGGCCTGAAGGGAATGGCAAGAAATATTCAAAGTGATGAACAGCAAGAACCTACAACCAAGATTACTTTACCCAGCAAAGCTATCATTCAGAATTGAAGGTCAGATAAAGAGCTTCACAGATAAGAAAAAGCTAAAGGAGTTCATCACCACCAAACCAGTATTATATGAAATGCTGAAAGGTATTCTTTAAGAAGAGGAAGAAGAAGAAAAAGGTAAAGATAAAAATTATGAACAACAAATACATATCAACAAGTGAATCTAAAAATCAAGTGAATAAAAAATGTGATGAACAGAATAAACCGGTGAATATAATAGAATCAGGGGCATAGAAAGGGAGTGGACTGACAATTCTCGGGGGGGAAAGGGGTATGGGGGGGTGCGGAAGAGACTGGACAAAAATTGTACACCTATGGATGAGGACAATGTGGGGAGGTAAGGGCAGAGGGTGGGGTGGGAACCAGGTGGAGGGGAGCTATGGAGGGAAAAAAGAGGAACAACTGTAATAATCTGAACAATAAAGATTAAAAAAAAAAAGAAAAGGAATGCCAGGCAGAAAAGAAACAGCTCCAGGGCAGAGGACTGAAACTATCTGCTGGGTTTAGTTACATTGAAGCCATTGGTGATCTTGGTGAGAGTAATTTTAGTATAGTGATGGAGAAAGAAAAAGGTTTGCAAGTAAATAAGCAATGAAAAAAACAACAACTCTTTAGAAGTTAAGGCTGTTAGGAGACAGGAGAGGCTTCTAGTCAAGATGGCAGAGTAGGTAAACACTGTCTCGCCTCCTCTCATGACAACTTTAAAATTACAACTATAGAACCACCACCTTTGGGAACTGCCTGAAGTCTAGCTGAACAGAAGTCCTATAAGTAAGAATATGTAGAAGAAGCCACATCAAGACTTCTTTAAAAATTAAAAAATATATAATAATAAAGAAGATGCAAGAGAGAAATAAGGTATCTAGGAAAGGTAATGGGAGACAACTAGAGTGTGATGCTTATTTTCTTAAGATAAAAGTCTGTTTAACTGCTAATGGGAAAGTCCGAAAGAGAGGAGAGAATCAATTCCATAAGGTTCCACAGAAGTGCTGAGACAAATGGCCCTATGGTTGCACTACCCGATGTGGTAGCCACGAGCCACACGACTTTTTAGATTTCAAATCATTAATATCGAATACAATAAAACATTTAGTTCTTCAGTTTCAAATGTTCGGTAGCCATGTGTGGCTAGTGACTACCAAAATGGACAGTAGAGATACAGAACATTTCTATCATCGAAAGTTCTATTGGCCCTAGCAGGTTTGGCTCAGTGGACAAAGCATCGGCCTGTGGACTGAAGGGTCCAGGGTTTGATTCTGGTCAAGGACACATGCCCAGGTTGCAGACTCAATACCCAGTAGGGGGCATGCAGGAGACAGCCGATCAATGATTCTCTCCCATCATTGATGTTTCTCTCTCCCCCACCCCCTTTCTGAAATATATATATTTCTAATGGACAGCCCTGGTCTAGATCACAATTAAGATTACTTTTTATAGGAAGAGAAAACATTTCCCACAGGACCAGAGGGAAGGCTGAACACAGCTGCAGATGGAGGCAGGCTTGCTTATATGGTGATGTGGGTTGAGGGAGTTCCTACCTAATGGCCTATATTTTATATCTGAAATAAGAGCCACGGTGGGGTTAGTCACTGAGGGTAATACAGTTGGGGTTGAGGAGCAGGGTTGGAGGTCTTAGAGGAGTGAAGATGATTTGAAAGTCATTATGGAAACTGAAGCCTGCCAGAAAGTTCAGGGGGCCTAGCTAAGGTTGGTGACCATGAACTGTCAATTAGATGCAAAGACAGGCAAGGGAGTTGAGGGTAATAGCAGAAAATGACTGAATTAATGGATCACAAAATATGAGTTAGACTGGAAGATAAAAACAGGTCATTGACAAGCTAGAAGTAAGGAGAGAATAAACCGGAGGTCCTGATGAGCTAGGAACAAGCACACAGAATGGGGTTTGCGGACAGAGAAGGAAGGCTGAAATGAATGATTTTTAGAGGGAGGGTATTTTCAAATGTTGATAAGGTTCAGAGTGTAATATGCTGAGAGTGCTGGCTGAGGTGGAATGAATGAGGTCACTGAGGATGAGGATGAAGAGATCAGAGTTGGTTGGCCATATGGACTATAAAGTCATTAAGGATAATGGCAGGAACTGGAATAGACACAAAGACTTTAAATCATGCCAAAATCCTCAACAAAAGGACAGTAAGTGGTTTGAGGATGTTAGTCTCAGAGGAACAGGGATCTTGCATAGGAGATATATATATATATATATATTGTAATCCTCACTAGAGGATATGTTTTCCCATTGATTTTTAGAGAGAGTGGAAAGGAGGGTGGGGGGAGAGAGAGAAATATTGATGTGAGAGAACCACATTGATTGGTTGCCTCCCACACACATCTTGACCAGGGCTGGGGATTGAGCCTGCAACTGAGGTCCATGCCCTGACCAGAATCAAACCTATAACTCTTCAGTCCGTGGGCCGACGCTCCAACCACTGAGAAAAACTGACCAGGGATGCTAGGGTCTTGAATGGTAGGTATTAGAGAACATGAGGACTGATGAACAGGAAGGTCTCCTGACCCTGAGGAATGTGTTCTCCTAAACAAACTACAGGAAAACCAGGTTCTCAGGGGACAGCTAGGCTACAACTAAGGCAAAGAGCTATTCAGTCAAGAGGCTGATGTGAGCCCTGATGTTAGGTGTGGCTCAGATGGTTGAACGTTGTCCCATGCACTGAAAGGTCACCAATTCGACTCCTGGTCAGGGCACATACCCAGGTTGCAGATTTGATCCCTGGTGTTGGGGTGTGTGTGGGAGGCAATTGATTGATGTTTCACTCTCACATCGATGTTCTCTCTCTCCCCCCACTCCCGCCCTCCTACTCTCTCTAGAAATCAATGGGAAAATTAACCTCAAGCGAGGATTAACAACAACAAAACAAACACTGGCCATGTGTATGTCATCTCCTATGCATGGCCTCTTTAGGAACCAGTGATTGTACATTCATTAGGAGATTGCACTTTGAGAGAAAAAAACAGATGGGAGGTCAGGGAGTGACTATGAGTAGTGCACTGTGTTGAGGGTGATAGTCTCCCCAGTAAAGCACTGAGGGCAAGGGCAGACACGTGAGAGTCAGGAAAACATTCTGGAGAGTAAAGTCTGTCAGAGTCTCAGGAAGTCAGGATGTGAGATCCCTTTATTCTGGTGGAACCTCATCTAATGAAACAGGAAACTGCAGCCTGATCTGCAAATCTGAGGCACTTCATCATGCAGCCAAGTGAACAAAGAGTGGATCCAAGGGCAATTCACTCATATTTCTTGGCAAAGAATAGTTATGGAGAGATCGCCCTTCACTCAAAGATGTGTCAACAAGAAAATAACAAATGAGAGCCTTATGAAAAAAATACATAGGGAAGAGAGTCCCGAGATTTCAAAGGAGCTGAACTCTGAAAAGGATTTCCTATGAGAAACAGAAGAAAATATGAGTAAGCCATTTGGTATTCTCATAGGATACAAGACACTATAGTTTCTATGAAAATAGGAGTAAGAAAGTCTTACCTTTTTCCTTTGTGTGTGTAGACAATTTCTAAAATTAATTAGCATGTACTACTTTCGTGATCAAGAAACATTAAAAAATCAATATAAAGGGTGTCCCAAAATTCATGCAAGAAGTAATTTTGATAGAAAACACAGGTTTATAATTAAAAATTGTACATTTTTTTATTGATTCATAAAGTATACAGTATAGGGTTATGTATGGAATAGCATATCGGGTAAATGGCCTCCACGGCTTTGCTGGTACATACGCATGATCTGGGTGGCCAATTCTGATCACCAAAATGGGAAATTACACGACCAGGAAATGACTCATGTAGTAATTGAATTGTTTCTCGGGCTGTATGGCATGTGGCACCATCTTGTTGAAACCACATGTTGTCCACATCCATATTTTGCAATTTAGGCACAAAAAACTGGATTATCATGTCACAATAGTGAGCACCATTAACTGTTATTGCCTGAGCAGCCACATTTTCAAAGAAGAATGGTCCGATGATGCCTCCAGCCCAAAATCCGCACCAAACAGTGACACGTTGTGGATGCATTTGTTTCTCAACAATCACTCGTGGATTTTCTGAACCCCAAATGCGACAATTTTGTCGATTAACCAAGCCATCAAGATGAAAACGAGCCTCATCGAAATTCAGCCACATTTATGCAAAACGGTCATGGAAAATTTCAACAGAAGAGTGCATATGTGCCAGCAAAGCCGTGGAGGCCATTTACCCAATAGCTATTCCATACATAACCCTATACTGTATACTTTATGAATCAATAAAAAAAATGTACAATTTTTAATTATAAACCTGTGTTTTCTATCAAAATTACTTCTTGTGTGAATTTTGGGACACCCTTTATTACAATGTTCTACTAATCACCTGACTATAATTACATTAACAATTACAATATTGACAACAGCCCTAGCTGGTTTGGCTCAGAGGATAGAGTGTTGGCCTGCAAACCGAAGGGTCCCGGGTTTGATTCCGGTCAAGGGCACGTGCCTCCGTTGCAGGTTCAATCCCTGGCCCTGGTCAGGGTGCGTGCTGGAGACAACCAACTGATATGTCTCTCTCACACTGATGTTTCTCTCTCTCTCTGTCTCTCGCGCTCCCACTCTCTCTAAAAATCAATGGAAAAGTATCCTCAGGTGAAAATTAACAAAATATATAAAATTTTTAAAAAATAAAGTTGTATCTTTAAAAAAGAAAAAAGAATGCCCAGTTACTTACTATATAGCATCTCAACTTTTAAACTGCTATAGAATTTGCTACAAATTAGGGCCCTTCCATATTTTGTGTGGAACAATGCTAAATCTATGCTCAAGGTTGGCTTAATCAACTGTTTCAATGGTGGACCCAGAGGAGGCACCACACGTGGAAAGACTCCACCCCAGGGAAGCCCCTAGGCATTCCTCCTGGCAGGCCTCCTGCACTCTGGTACAAGTTGGTAATGACGGGGTTGCAGACTTTTTCCAATAATTTCTGCTAATGTTCAAATTCTTCCATTTCTGCAGTTTGGTTCTTATCAAGCCATTTGATGATTTCATTGCACTTGTCAAGAATCTTCTGTTTGTCCTCAACATTGATCTTGCCTTGAAATTTTTTCATCTTCAACAGTTATTTTATTGTTGAATGAATAGGTTTCAAGTGAAATCTTGGAAGACACTTTGTCCTGCTGCTTCTCATCTTCAGCTTTGTACTTCTCAGCTTCCTGGACCATGCGCTCATTGTCTTCCTTGCTCAGACAACCCTTGTCATTAGTGGTGGTAATCTTGTTCTCTTTTCCTGCACTCTTATTCACAGCAGAGACACTGAGGATGCCATTGGCATCGATATCAAAAGTAGCCCAACTGGTTTGGCTCAGTGGTTGAGCGTCAACCTATGAACCAGGAGGTCACAGTTTGATTCCTGATCAGGACACATGCCCAGGTTATGGGCTCCATCTCTACCTAACTGGATGTCCCCAGTTGTAGATCTGATCTCAAAGATTCCATTTTCAATTTTGAGAATTGACACATTGAAAGTGCCACCTCTCAATTTAAAGATCAGCATGTTTCTTTCAGCTCCAACCTTTCTGCCTAAGCCATAGCAAGGAGGCAGCCAATCAATGATTTTTCTCTCATCATTGATGTTTCTATCTTTCTCCCTCTCCCTTCCTCTGAAATCAATTTTAAAAATGTACTTTAAAAAAAATATCAATGCCTAACCAGTTTGGCTCAGTGGATAGAGCGTCGGCCTGCGGACTCAAGAGTCCCAGGTTCTATTCCGGTCAAGGGCATATACCTTGGTTGTGGGCACATTCCCAGTAGAAGGTGTGCAGGAGGCAGCTCATCGATGTTTCTCTCTCATCGATGTTTCCAACTTTCTATCTTTCTCCCTCTCCCTTCCTCTGAAATCAATTTTAAAAATGTACTTTAAAAAAAATATCAATGCCTAAGTGACTTCAATCTGAGGAACACGATGAGGTGCAGGAGGTATGTCTGAGTTCAGGTCAAGGGCATATACCTTGGTTGTGGGCACATTCCCAGTAGAAGGTGTGCAGGAGGCAGCTCATCGATGTTTCTCTCTCATCGATGTTTCCAACTCTCCATCCCTCTACTTCCTCTCTGCAAAAAAATAAAATAAAATAAAAAAAGTAAAAAATATATATATATCTCAAAAGTGACTTCAATCTGAGGAACACGATGAGGTGCAGGAGGTATGTCTGAGTTCAAACTTGCTAAGCAAGTTGTTATCCTTGATCACGGCACACTCACCTTCATAAACCTGAATGAGCACACCAGGCTGGTTGTCAGAGTAGATAGTGAAGGTCTATGTCTGCTTGGTAGGAATGGTAATATTGTGCTTGATGAGGTCATGACTCCACCAGCAGTCTCAATGCCAAGGGAAAAAGGAATGACATCCAACAGCAGTAAAGCTTGAACATTTTCAGATTGTCTCCAGAGAGGATGGCTGCCTAGATAGTTACACCATAAGCACCAGCCTCATCGGGGTTGATGCTCTTATTCAACTCTTTTCTACTGAAGAAGTCCTGTAGGAGTTTCTGAATCTTGGGAATATGGGTAAAATCATCCACCAGGACAATATCACGGATCTGGGACTTGTCAAGCTTGGCATCCTGAAGGGCTTTCTCTACAGGGTCTAGGGTGCTGTGAAGAAGGTCAGTATTCAAGTGTTCAAATTGGACATGGATGATAGAGATATAGGAGTTGATTCCTTCATAAAGTGAATCAATCTCGATACTGGCCTGGGTGCTGGAAGAGAGTATGCTTAGCACGTTCCCAAGCAGTACGAAGGCGACAGAAAGCCCCCTTGTTCTCACTGATAGCCTTCTTATGCTTGCACTTGAACTGTTCAATGAAGTGGCTGACCATTCAGTTGTCAAGTCTTCTCCACCTAAGTGGGTGTCCCCAGCTGTAGATTTTACCTCAAAGATTCCATGTTTAATTGTAAGAATTGACACATCGAAAGTGCCACCTCCCAATTTTAAGATCAGCGTGTTTCTTTCAGCTCCAACCTTTCTGTCTAAGCTACAAACAATAGCAGTGGCAGTTGGCTCATTGATGATTCTAAGTACATTGAGACCAGCAATAGTTCAAGCACCATTGGTAGCCTGATTCAGAGAGTCATTGAATTAAGCAGGTACTATAACAACAGCATAGGTAACAGTCTTCCCAAGGTAGGCTTCCGAGATTTCCTTCATCTTCTGGATAGAAACTTTTTGTCTCTCTCCTGTATTCTACTTGGACCTTGGGCCTGCCAGCATCATTCTCCACCATGAAGGGCCAATGTTTCATATCAGATTGGACAACAGCATCATCAAATCTACATCCAATCAGGGGTTGACATCAAAAACTGTGTTGGTAGGATTCATTGCAACTTAATTCTTCGCAGCATCACTGATCATTTGGTGTCAATAAAGGCAACATAATGTGGGGTGGTTGGTTTCCTTGATCATTGGCAATTATTTCCAATTTTCTGTGCTGGAAGACACCCCTACAAGAGTAGGTGATGCCAAAATCAATACCAACTGCAGGTCCCTTAGACATGGTTGCTTGAGTGTATGCATGGCTTACAAAGACCTGATCAGAACGGCTGCCCCCTGCGTTTAATGGGGAGAGGAGGATCTTTATTCTTTTAAAAAATTCTTTATTTAGCATATTATCAGGTGAACTACTTACATCCACTATAAAATCTTCAGCCTGCAGTTCAACTTCTAGAGTAATTACATCAGGTTTGGCCTTGGCAAGTTCTTCTCGAAACTTTTCACTGTCTTCCTAGAAAAGACAAGACTCCCCATGTTAGAACTCCAGTTCTTCACCATTAAGTCCTTGTGCCATGAATAGTTTCTCTCTTTGAAAATGGCATTTTAGCACCATGTGACCAGTGCCTAGTGAATTGGACAACACGGTTCTATACTTTCCTTCTTTCAGTCATAATTTTCCCATCTCTAACTAAACTTACAGAAAATAGTGTATTACAAAATAGTGCTATGTAAGGACCCTTTTTGTCTAATTATCTACTAATTTGGATCATGCAGGAAACATTATAAATATGCTTATACCATCCTTTAATCAAATCGTAGTAATTTTTATAACAGGATTTTCACATTAAAAAAAATCTGGCATTAACCTATTAGAAAAACCAGAGGCACCCAAGGAAGTATTAAAAGCAGGGTGTGGTTATCATGGTTCTTGTTATTCATTTTTTGGTGAAAAGCAAAGTCTTCAACATGCAGGAGAGGAAAATAGATATATAAACTAAAAAAGATAGGCATGTGCCATTGGGGAGAAACTGTGAAAGAAGTAAAGTAGTAGCAGGTCCTTAGAGTTTCAGTGAAGCTCATGGAGATTCCTTATTTTGAGGGTTCCTTTCACTTACAGGATGACAGAGTAAATTAGACTTGGCTTTGAATCCTGACTCACTACCTGTGCTTCCATAGGCAAGTTATTTAATCTCTTCCCAAGCCTCAGTTTCTTCATCTACAGGACAGACCTAAGAACAGTGTTGATGTAAATGAGATTAAATGAGAATAAATGTAAAGGGCTTAAGAACAGAATCATGGTATTGTGATAGGTTAATGGTTTTCCTCATGGAGGAAAGAGGACCTTTCACTAATGGGAAGAGGCTTGACAACTCAACTTACCTTTGTAATTCTCCTTTTGTTTGGCTGAGTCTGACCCACATACTTATATAGATTACGGCGTTGAATTTTTTCTAAAATCTCTCGTGCAGCAGCCAATTTGGGATCAGCAGAGTGTAAAATCTCCAGAAAAATGTTATCTGCCAATTTGATGAAATTTCAGTTACATTAAAATGAAAAAAACACACAAGATTTATAGACTCATATCTTGCTGTACCTCTGAAGTGATTTTGAGCAGTTTAGAAGTGTAGGCACACTATGATTATAACAATGTAAAAACATCTTTTTAAATATTTTTATTGATTTCAAAGAGGAAGGGAGAGGAAGAGAAATATCAATGACGAGAATCATTGATTGCTGCCTCCTGCATGTCCCCTACTGGGGATCAAGCCCGCAACCTGGGCATGTGCCCCAATCAGGAATTGAACTCTGACCTCCTGGTTCATAGACCAATGCTCATCCACTGAGCCACATGGGCCAGGGGAAAAAATATTTTTAAGACTTAAATGAAAAAAACCTTTGTAAAAACATTCTCGTCAATGTCTTGAATTTGCTTCAAGGTAATCTAGTGAGTAGGAAAGGGTAGTTATGAAACAAGACTGCACTGGAGTTGATGATTTGAGGCTGGGTTATGTGTACATAGGGTTATATTAATTTGTTATGTTTTGTTTAAAAAGAATGATACTTAAGGAATTACAAAATTATGTCTGAAATCTGCTTCAAAATGGTCCAGTGTTTGATGGGAGTGAAGGGATGAAGCAAAATTGTTATGTTGACAATTGTTAAAGCTAAGTGATGTAAATTTCTTTAATAAAATTTTTAAAAGTTCTATCCCATGATAAAAGTAGAAGGTAGTTTCTTTTTATTACAACTTTTAAAACAATGTTTTTATTGATTTTTAGAGAGAGAGGAAGGGAGAGATCAAAACATCGATAAGAGAGAAACATCATCTGCCCTAGCCAGTTTGGCTCAGTGGATAGAGAGTCAGCCTGCGGACTGAAGGGTGCCAGGTTCTATTCTGGTCAAGGGCACATGCCTGGGTTGCGAGCTCAATCCCCCAGTGGGGGGTGTGCAGGAGGCAGCCAATCAACGATTCTCTCTCATCAATGATGTTTCTCTCACTCCCTCTCCCTTCTTCTCTGAAATCAATAAAAATAATATTTTAAAAAATCATTAAAAAAGAGAGAGAAACATCATTGACCGGCTGCCTCCTACATGCCCCCCACTAGGGATGGAGCCAAAAACGTGGGCATGTGCCCTGATGGAATCAAATCAGCAACCTCTTGGACCCATCATGACACTTTCTACATAAGGCCATCCCACAAAGACTGGGATGCATAACAGATCTACCTAATACAAAGAAACAAATACAAAGAGACAGCTAAAATGGGGAGACAAAGAAACAACCCCTAAATGAGAAAAAAGAAGGAAGCTCTAGAAAAAGAAGTAAATGAAATGGAGACAAGCAACCTGTCAGACATAGAATTCAAAGCAATGGCTATAAAGATGTTTAAGAAACTTAGTGCAAGTCACAACAGCATGAAAAGGAAAACAGAGGCCATGAACAAGAACCAGAAAGAAATGAAAAATGATATATCTGACATCAAGAACACACTGGAAGGTAATAAAAGTAGACTGGATAAAGCAGATGGTTGCATGAAGTGACTGGAAGACAAGGTAGAAATACCTAATTAGAGCAGCAAATAGAAAAAGATAGCTTAAGAGAGCTCTGGAACAACATGAAACATAACAACATTGCATTATAGTAATACCAGAAGAGGATGAGGGTGAGCAAGGAACAGAGAACCTGTTTAAAGAAATAATGACAGAAAACTTCCCCAACCTGGTGAAGGAAAATGTCACACAAATTCAGGAGGCACAGGAAGTCCCAATCAAAATGAACCCAAAGAGACCCATACTTAAGACACATCATGATTAAAATGGCAAACGTTAATGATAAAGAATCTTAAAGGCATCAAGAGAGAGACAGAAAATTACCTACAAAGGAGTTCCCCATTAGAATGTCAGCTGACTTCTCAACAGAAACACTTCAGGACAGAAGGAAGTGGCATAAAGTACTCAAAGTAATGAAAAACAAGGGCCCAAATCCAAGACTACTGTATCCAGTAAATTTATCATTTAAAATTGAAGGTGAAATAAAAAGCTTTCCAGACAGCCCTAACCGTTTTGCTCAGTGGATTGAACGTTGACCTGCAGACTGAAGGGTCCCGGGTTTGATTCCAATCAAGGGCATGTACCTTGGTTGTGGGCGCGATCCCCAGTAGGGGGCATGCAGGAGGCAACTGATCGGTGTTTCTTTCTCATCAATGCTTCTAACCTCTCTGTAAAAAAAAACAACTTTCCAGACAAAAAAAAGTTTAGGGAGTACATTATCACCAAACCAGCAATGCAAGAAATGTTAATGGGACTGCTTTAAGAAAAAGAAAAGGCCCGGCCAGCGTTTCTCAGTGGTTGGGCATCGAGCTATGAACCAGGAGGTCATAGTTCCGATTCCCAGTCAGGGCACATGCCGGGGTTGCAGGCTTCATCCCCAGTAGGGGGCGTGCAGGGGGCATGTAATCAATGATTGTTTCTCATCATTGATGTGATGAGAAACATAATATTAAAGGGATTGATGTTTCTATCTCTCTCCTTCTCCCTTCCTCTCTAAAATCAATAAAAATATATTTTTGAAGAAAAGGAGAGACAGAGGATGACAGGCATAAAGAAAATAAAATGGCAATAAATAAATACCTATGAATAATAACCTTAAATGTAAATGGATTAAATGCTTCAATCAAAAGACATAGGGTGACTGAATAGATAAGAAGTCATGACCCATATATATGCTATCTACAAGAGACCCACCTCAGAACAAAAGATAAACATAGACTGAGAGTGAAGGGATGGAAAATATATATTCCATGCAAATGGAAAGGGAAAAAAGGTAGGGTAGCAATACTCATATCTGACAAAACAGACTTCAAAACAAAGGCCATAATAGGAGACAAAGAAGACCACTTCATAATATTAAAGGGATTGTAAACACATATGCACCCAATATAGGAGCACCCAAGTATATAAAAAAATCTTGATGGACTTTAAAGGAGAGATTGACAGCAATACAATAACAGCAGGGGACTTTAACACCCCACTGACATTACTGGTTAAATCTTCCAGACAAAAAGTTAACAATGAAACAGAGGCCTTAAATGACAAAGTAGGTCTAACCAATATTTATAGAACATTTCACTCCAAAGTAACAGAATATACATTCTTCTCAAGTGCACATGAAACATTCTCAAAGATAAACCACATATTAGGGCACAAAACAAGTCTATACAAATTTAACAAGATTGATATAATACCAAGCATCTTCTCGGATCACAATGGCATGAAGTTAGAAATTAACTACAATTTAAAAAAAAAACACTCAAATACATGGAGGCTAAATAGCATATTATTAAACAATGAATGGGTTACCAATGAGATCAAGCAAGAAATTAAAAACTTCCTAGAAACAAATGAAAATGAATACACAACCACCTAAAACCTACAGGACACAGTGAAAGCAGTCCCGAGAGCACTACAGGCCCACCTCAAGAAACAAGAAAAAGGACTAATAAATTATCTAACCCTACAACTAAATGAATTAGAAAGAGAATAGCAAGAAAAGCCCAGAGGAAGTAGAAGGAAGGAAATAAAAAAGATCAGAGCAGAAATAAATGACATAGAGACTAAAACAAAACAAAACAAAACAGTACAGAATGAGGCTCTTGGGATGGTGGTGGGAAGATGGTGACCCTCAGGGACAGACTGGGGGCCGGGGAGGGAGAGGGGAGCATGAGCAGCCCGGGCAGCTCAGGAGTGGAGGTGGTGCTTTCCTCCAATCTGCCATCCCCATCCCCACCATCCCCGCCCCATGGTGCCCTCACAGACCCACTCTTTTGCTTGTAAAGGTGAGCCAAGGGAAAGAAGACACACGGAGGTTTTATGCCTGCTCGGCCTGTCGAGATAGAAAAGATTGTAATTTTTTTCAATGGGAAGATGAAAAGTTGTCAGGTGCTAGATGTGCTGGCCAAGAAGCTCATAACCAAAGATGTCAGCCTCCTCTCTCCCGAATGCAGTGTGTGCAAAGGTATTTGAAGTTCATTGAGTTGCCATTGTGTCAGAGAAAGTTTTGTCAAAGGTGTCAGCAGTTGCTCCTGCCAGATGACTAGGAGAAGCATCATGAGCCCCAGGTCATGGGTGATATTTCTGTCACCCAGTTAAAAAGGCCCAGTCAGCTCCTTTCTCCGTTGGAAAACAAGAAGACAAATGCGCAGTATTTGTTTGCTGATAGGAGCTGTCAGTTCTTGATAGACCTACTTTCTACCCTTGGGTTCAGAAGAGTGTTGTGTGTTGGAACACTGAGGTTGCATGAGCTGATCTGGTTGAAAGCATCAGGTGACAAGAAGCCTAACATTAAAAGTCTTTTATTGGATATTGATTTTCGGTATTCGCAGTTTTATATGGAAGATAGCTTTTGCCATTGTAACATGTTTAACCATCACTTCTTTGATGGAGAGGCTGCCTTTGAAGTATGCAGAACATTTTTTACAGGAAGATAAAGGTGAAGGAGTCATTATGGTGACAGACCCTCCTTTTGGTGGCTTCGTTGAACCTCTGGCTGTTATATTCAAGAAATTAATTGCTATGTGGAAAAAAGGTCAAAGTCAAGATAACAATCACAAAGAACTACCTATTTTCTGGATTTTTCCCTGTTTTTTTTGAATCCCGAATTTGTCAGCTTTTTCCAAGCTTTCACATGCTGGATCATCAGGTAGATTATGATAATCATGCACTTCATAAACATGGAAAGACAGGTCGGAAAGTCACCTGTGCGTATTTTCACCAATATTCAACCCAACAAAATAATCCTTCCTGTGGAAGATGGGTATAGGTTTTGCCCTCTGTGTCAACGATATGTTTTTCTAGAGAATCCACACTGTGAGCACTGTAATTCATGCACATCCAAGGATGGCAGGAAATGGAACCATTGATTTCTCTGCAAAAAGTGTGTAAAGCCTTCCTGGAACCACTGTAGCATTTGCAATCACTGTGCTCTTCCCTGTCATTCTTGTGAGGGCCCTAAAGATGGCTGCTTCATTTGCGGTGAATTAAATCACAAACGTAGTACTTGTCCTAACATCTCTGCAGCTACGAAAGTTAGCAAAACTGTCAGAAAGCAGAAGCAAAGAAAAAGTGTTAAGATGAAAATGGACACCACTAAAGGACAAGCCATGAATCATACATCTGTTACAAGGAAGAAGAAAAGGAGAGAAAGAGCCCTCAATATCTTTGCTCTTAAATGTCCAGTGACTTGAGAATAAGAAAGATTTATAGTCCAACCTTTGATGCCATTTTCTGAAAGTGCCATGCTGGACTTAAATTCTGTCACTGTCAAAGGTGTGCACCTTTCTAAGCTAGATAATAGGCAGGTGGTATTTGCTGGTTTATAGACCCCTCAGCGGTGTCTCTGGAGACCTGGTGAGTTGTTCCATCTTAGCTGGTTTATTAGCTCTGTCTCTCTGTGTCTTTTTTCTCTTTAACTCCCTTCCAATCATATTATTTTAGCCTCTTTTATCTGAAAAGTATGTATACAGCATTCTTTTGCAGAGTCAGAAGAAAATGAAAATCTGAGGTTTTGTTTACATAAGAATACGTTAATTAAGATAAATGTTTTAAATTAATGTTAAAATATTGTACAATGGCTAAAATCCCACTTGTAAAAAGAAGTACAATGTACAGTTTTTACAGACATAATCTGAAAATGATGGAAAGAATTTTGACAAAGGCAGTTTAAAGATATAAAGATTATAATTATGGTTACATTATTATTAGATATTTATTTTTAAGTAAAAAAAAAAGTACAAAAGATAAATAAATCTAAGAGCTTGTTCTTTGAAAAGATAAACAAGATTGATAAACCCCAGCCAGACTCATCAAGAAACAGAGACAGAGGACCCAAATAAATAAAATCAGAAAAGAAAGAGGCCATAAAACAATGGACACCACAGAAATACAAAGAATTATAAGAAAATACTATGAACAACTATATGCCAACAAACTGGACAACCTGGGCAAAATGGACAAATTCCTAGAAACATATGATCTTCTAAAACTCAATCAGGAAGAATCAGAAAACCTGAGTAGGCCAATAACAACTGATGAAATAGAAGCAGTAATTAAAAAACTCCCAGCAAACAAAAGTCCTGGACTGGATGGATTTAGAAGTAAATTTTACCAAACATTCAGGGAAGAACTAACACCTATCCTCCTCAAATTATTACAAAAAATTCATGAGGAAGGAACATTTCTCCAAGCTCTTTTTACAAAGCCAGCATTATCCTAATTCTAAAACCAGATAAAGACACTACAAAGAAAGAAAATTATAAGCCAATATCCCTGATGAACACAGATGCTAAAATCCTCAACAAAATATTAGCAAATCAAATCCAGCAACATATTAAAAAGATCATACACCATTTATTCCAGAAATGCAAGGCTGGTACAATAGTTGCAAATCAATAAATGTGATACATCAAATTGAAAGATAAAAACCCCATGATGCAAAAAAAAGCATTTGACAAAATCCAGCACCCTTTTTTGACAAAAACTCTCAGTAAAGTGAAAATAGAGGGATCATACTTCAACATAATAAAGGCCATATATGATAAACCTACAGCCAACATAACACTCAATGGGCAAAAACTAAAAGCATTTCCCTTAAGAACAGGAACAAGACAAAGATGTCCGCTTTCATTACTCTTGTTCAACACTCGAGGCCCAGTGCATGAAAATTCATGCACTGGAGGGGAGGTACCTCAGCCTGGCTTGCCTCCTCTCACAGTCTGGGAGCCCTCAGGGGTAGGAGGCAGCCCGGTGATCAGGGGAAGGCGATGCCCCATCACACCTCTGCTGCTGCCACTTCTGGCAGCACAAGCCTTGGCTGGCCCTGGTTACCTGAGCCTCGGACAGCCCTGGGCGGCTGGGAAGCTACCATCCGAGGCTTGCCTGTGCCTCGGGCCAGCCCTGGGCGGCTGGGCAGCCGCCATCCAAGGCTTGCCTGTGCCTCAGGCAGGCCCTGGGCAGCTGGGGGCTGAGGGGACTGGGTGCCGCCATCTTGTGGCTGTGGGCGCTGCCATCTTTGAGGGTGGGGCAGTCAATTAGCATATTTACTCCTATTGGCTGTGAGCGTCGCCATCTTTGCGATGGCATGTGGGTCATTTAGCATATTTTCTCTTTATTAGGTAGGATAGTACTGGAAGTCCTAGCCACAGCAATCAGACAAGAAGAAAAGATAAAAAGCAACCAAATTGGAAAGGAGGAAATAAAACTGTCATTATTTGCAGATGACATGATATTGTACATAGAAAACCCTAAAGACTCCCCCAAAAAACTATCTACACTAATAAAAGAGAAACATGGTAATTAGTGTACGACCACTACCCTTTTCATTGGCTAATCAGGGCAATATGCAAATTAACTGCCAACTAAGATGGCAGTTAACCGCCAACAAAGATGGCAGTTAATTTGCATATGTAGGCACAATGCAGGGAGGCGAAAGGGAAAGCAGGAAGAAGCCCCCTGCCACTGACAGTGATCAGAAACCCAGGGGGGAGCTAAGAGCCGGGGGACAGGGCAAAGGCGGCCCCCCCAGCCATGATCGGAGAATCGGGCGCCTTTGCCGCCCTGGCCAGTGATAGTGGGAAGTAGGGGTGGAGCCAGCAATGGGAGCTGGGCACGGGCGAAGCTGGCAGTCCCGGGAGCTAGGGGTCCCTTGCCTGGGCCTAAAGCGGAGCCCGCGATCACGGGGCCTCTGCAGCTGCGGGTCCCCGCTGCCCGGGCCGGACGCCTCGGTCAGAGGCGTTAGGCCTGGGCAGGGGCGGAGCCTGCAACCGCGGGGAGCTGGGGGTCCCCTGCCCAGGCCTGACACCTCTGCCGGAGGCCTCAGGCCTGGGCAAGGGGCCGATCTGGTGATCGGCGATCGGAGGGTGATGAGGGTCAACTCCTCTGGCCGAGGCATCAGGCCTGGGCGGGGGGCGGAGCCAGCAATCGGAGGGGGTTGGGGGTCCCCTGCCCAGGCCTGATGCCTGGGCCAGAGGCATCAGGCCTGGGTGGGGGGAGGAGCCGGTGATTGGGGGGACATTAGGGTCCCCTTGCCCAGGCCTGAAGCCTGGGTCAGAGGCGTCAGGCTTGGGCAGGGGGGTGGAGCAAGCGATCAGAGGGAGATGGGGGTTCCCTGCCCAGGCATGATTCCTGGGCCAGAGGCATCAGGCCTGGGCGGGGGTCAGAGCCAGTGATCGGGGGGAGATGGGGGTCCCTGGCCTGGGCAAGGGGCCGATCAGGCGATCGGAGGGTGATGGGGGTCCCCTGCCCAGGCCTGACGCCTGGGCCAGAGGCATCAGGCCTGGGTGGGGGGCAGAACCAGTGATCGGGGGGAAATGAGGGTCCCCTGCCCAGGCCTGACACCTCTGGCAGAGGTGTCAGGCCTGGGCAAGGGGCCGATCCTGCGATTGGAGGGTGATGGGGGTCAACGCCTGAGGGCTCCCAGTATGTGAGAGGGGGCAGGCTGGGCTGAGGGACACTCTCCCCCCCACCCAGTGCATGAATTTCGTGCACCGGGCCCCTAGTCTAGAAATAAATGTCATTTTTATACACCAATAATAAACTCTCAGAAAGAGAAAATGTTAAAAGAAATCGCATTTACCATTGCGACAAAAAAATAATGATACCTAAGAATAAACTTAACTAAGGAGGCCGAAACCGGTTTGGCTCAGTGGATAGAGCATCGGCCTGCGGACTGAAGGGTCCCAGGTTCGATTCCGGTTAAGGGCATGTACCTGGGTTGCGGGCACATATCCAGTAGGGAGTGTGCAGGAGGCAGCTGATCGGTGTTTCTCTCTCATCGATGTTTCTAACTCTCTATCTCTCTCCCTTCCTCTCTGTAAAAAATCAATAAAAATATATTAAAAAAAAAAAAAACTTAACTAAGGAGGTAAAAGACCTGTACTTGGAAAACTATAGGACATTGAAAAAAGATATAGAGGAAAATATAAACAAATAGAAGTGTATACCATGTTCATGGATTAGAAGAATTAACATCATTAAAATATCTATACTACCCAAAGCAATCCCTATTAAACACAATCCCTATTAAAATACCAATAATGACAGCCCTAAGCAGTTTGGATCAGTGGATAGAGCGTCGGCCTGCGGACTGAAGGGTCCCAGGTTCGATTCCGGTCAAGGGCATGTACCTTGGTTGCGGGCACATACCCAGTAGGGGGTGTGCAGTAGGCAGCTGATCAATGTTTCTCTCTTATTGATGTTTCTAACTCTCTATCCCTCTCCCTTCCTCTCTGTAAAAAAATCAATAAAATATATTTTAAAAAAATACCAATGACATACTTCACAGAGCTAGAACAACTACTCCAAAAATTTATATGGAACCATAAAAGACCCCGAATAGCTGCAGCAATCTTGAGAAAGAAGAACGAAGTAGGAGGGATCACAATACCGGCTATCAAACTATTCTACAAAGCCATTATAACCAAAACAGCCTGATACTGGCACAAGAATAGGCAGATAGACCAATGGATCAGAACAGAGACTCCAGAAATTGACCAACACCTTTATTGTCAATTAACATTTGACAAAGGAGGCAAGAATATACAATGGTGTAAAAGATAGTCTCTTCAACAAATGGTGCTGGGAAAACTGGACAGACACATGCAAAAAGATAAAATTAGACCACCAACTTACACCATATACAAGGATAAACTCAAGATGGATAACAGACTTAAATGTAAGGTATGAAACCATAAAATCTTAGAGGAGAACATAGGCAGTAAAATCTCAGACATCTCACGTAGCAATCTGTTTACAGACACATTTCCTAGGGCAAAGGAAACTAAGGAGAAACTAAACAAATAGGATTACATCAAAATAAGAAGCTTCTGCACAGCAAAAGAAACCACCATCAAAATGAAAAGGGAACCCACTCTATGGGAGAACATATTTGCCAATGATGCATCTAATAAGGGATTAATATCCAAAATATATAAAGTTCTCATACAACTCAACAAAAGGAAGACAAAAAAACAAGTGGGCAGAAGACCTGAATAGACATTTCTCCAAAGAGGACATAAAAATGGTCAAGAGACATATGAAAAAATGCTCAGTCACTTATCATTAGAGAAATGTAAATTAAAACCACAATGAGGTATCACCTTACACTAATCAGAATGGCTATCATCAAAAAATCAACAAACAACAAGTGCTGGCGAGGATGTGGAGAAAAGGGAACACTAGTCCACTGCTGGTGGGAATGCAGACTGGTGCAGCCACTATGAAAAACAATATGGAGTTTCCTCAAAAAATAAAAAATGGAACTTCCATTTGACCTAGCAATCCCACTACTGGGAATATATCCTAAAACCCCCAAAACACCAATCAGAAAGAATATATGCACCCCTATGTTCATAGCAGCATTATTTATAATAGCTAAGATTTGGAAACAGCCCCAAGTGTCCATCAATAGAAGAATGGATAAAAAAGTTATAGGACATTTACACTATGGAATACTATGCAGCTGTAAAAAAGAGGGATCTCTTACCCTTTGAGACAGCATGGATGGACCTGGAAAA
Source organism: Myotis lucifugus (assembly GCF_000147115.1). NCBI lineage: Eukaryota > Metazoa > Chordata > Mammalia > Chiroptera > Vespertilionidae > Myotis > Myotis lucifugus. The sequence goes on from NW_005871108.1 coordinate 6,420,695, forward strand.
TATTATGCTAAGTGAAATAAGCCAATATGAGAAAGACAAATATCACATGATATCACTTATTTGTGGAATCTAATGAACAAAATGAATTGACCAACAAAATAAGGCCTGAAGCATGGAAGCATGGAACAGACTGACATACCTCAATGTGGGGTGCGGGGGACGAGAAGACATAAACCAAAGAACTTATATATGCATAGCCCATGGACACGGGCAATAGGGTAGTGAAGACCTGGGGGGTGGGTAGAAGCTGGGAGGAGGGATGTAAAGGGGACAGGGAAATGAGAGATACTCGCAATACTACCAAAAATAAAAAATATATTAAGAAATAAATAAAGTTATTATTGATAAAAAAATTAAAATGAAACAAAGCATCACCTGCTTCATTATGAACAAAAGTTAAAAATAAATATCCCCAGGTTGCTCAAATGTTTCATAATCTCTTCTTTTATTCCTATCAATATAACAAAGGAAGACTAATTTATCTACTATAATGTTATTAAAACAAAACATAGAAACAATTTAGATATATTATTCTCTGTAACTGTATCTTCAATCCAGCCTAGATTAATTAACAATCAAGAAGCAAACTCGTCACATTATAAACCTTAAATATTGATATACACAGTGTTCTCAGTATAAAAATACATTTAGTAACTAATGTAATAATCTGAACAATAAAGATTTAATAAAAAATAAATAAATAAATAAATAAAAATACATTTAATATGGGGAATCACTATTTTACTTCTAAATTTTGATTGTTATGATTGGAAAATGACTAAAAAGTTATAAGTGTCAGAGGAACCCTATGAATTGAACTATGTGTGTATTTTTAAAGAACAACATATACTTTTTTGAATTAAATTTTTTCTATATTCTGTTTCTTTTAATTATATTTACTGAAATGTAGGGTAAATCTACCAAATTCAGTAATAAAAATTAGGGCTTATAGGACAACCAAGATGGCAGCATAGGTAAACACCTGAACTTGCAGCCGGGTACAACCACATTAAAACTACAACTAAAAGACAAAACGAATAGCATCCAGAACCACGGGAAGGCTGGCTGAGTGGAAATTCTACAACTAGAAGGAAAGAGAAAAGCGCATTGAGTCCAGCAGGAGGTGGAAGTGTGGAGGTACGGAGGCACGTGTGAAAGGGGCTGGCAGCGGGGTACAGTTGTTGTCCTTTTCAATTGGGAGGGAGATACGAGCTCCCGACTGCTCTGAAATCCAGTTCTGGGCGAGAATCTGGGGACCCAGACTCATAAAGAGAGAAACTGTACTGTCTCGCATCGGGCGGAAGATGAGAGCGGCTTTCTCGCAGGGGTGCTTGCAGCGTCCATTGTTCCTGCACAGGGCAGAGGGACTTAGAGATCCAGGGATTTATCGGGGGAGGGCCAATGGCAACCATTGCTGTTTACACTGCCCCTCGACTCCCTGAGACCACACCCCACCCAATTTACAACTCCACCCAAGCTGTGGGCAGAGACTTTTGCATACTAATGGCCTGGCCTTTTCCCGCCTAAAAACCTGTCAAACTGCAGCTGGGTCAGAGAAACCCAGAGCTTTCAAAAGGCCTAAGGCTCATCAGCAGCCTGTATTACTTCACAGCTGCACCCCATCTAGGCACCTCCAAACCCCAAACAAAGAAGAGGAATCTGCAGATCTCTCTGTAGCTCCTGCTGGGTAGCCTCAGGCAGTGTGTGACTTTGCACCCCCTTGGAGATCCAAGAGCCAGTCTACCCAGTGGTCAGAGTGAGACTATCCAGATTACAACTCTTAACATCCATAAGAGACACACTTGGGGCAGACTCAGTGAGCGGCGCCAAAGCCCCACTGAAGCAAGTCCTGCTCCATAAGGGTGTCTCCAGCACAGAAGTTCTCCCATTGTAGACACAACTAGTCCTCACAGCCAATTGACCTGGAGGTCAATTCCTCCCAGTAATACCAACAGCAATCAAGGCTTAACTACAAGACTGCGCACATAGCCCACAAAAGGGTGCACCAAGAGTGTCCACCTCTGGTAATTAGGGAGGCTGAGCCACTGGGCCCTATAGGACACCTAGCACAGAAAGCCACTCTATCAACACAGGGAAGCAACCAAAATGCGGAGACAAAGAAACAGGTCACAACTGAAAGATATCGAGGAAAGCAAACTACTGGATATAGAGTTCAAAACCACAGTTATAAGGCTATTCAAGAATCTTCAAGAAACCTCCGAGAAATATAGTGACACCCTCAAGGATATGAAAAAGGACCAATTAGAAATTAAGCATACACTGACTGAAATAAAGAATAATATACAGAGATCCAACAGAAGACTAGAGGATCCCAAGAATCAATTCAAAGATTTGAAATACGAAGAAGCAAAAAACACACAACCAGAAAAGCAAAAGGAAAAAAGAATACAAAAATATGAAGATAGCACAAGGAGCCTCTGGGACAACTTCAAGCGTTCCAGCATCTGAATTATAGGGGTGCCAGAAGAAGAGAGAGAGCAAGATATTGAAAACCTATTTGAAGAAATAATGACAGAAAACTTCCCCTACCTGGTGAAAGAAATAGACTATAAGTCCAGGAAGCGTAGAGAACCCCAAACAAGAGGAATCCAAAGAGGACCACACCAAGACACATCATAATTAAAATGCCAAGGGCAAAAGACAAAGAGAGAATATTAAAAGCAGCAAGAGAAAAACAGTTAGTTACCTACAAGGGTGTACCCATATGACTGTCAGCTGATTTCTCAACAGAAACCATGCAGGCCAGAAGGGAGTGGCAAGAAATATTCAAAGTGATGAATAGCAAGAACCTACAACCAAGATTACTCTACCCAGCAAAGTTATCATTTAGAATTGAAGGTCATAAAAAGAGCTTCACAGATAAGAAAAAGCTAAAGGAGTTCATCCCCGCCAAACCAGTATTATATGAAATGCTGAAGGGTATTCTTTAAGAAGAGGAAGAAGAAGAAAAATGTAAAGATAAAAAATATGAACAACAAAGTGACAACAAATACATATCTATCAACAAGTGAATCTAAAAACCAAGTGAATAAAAAATCTGACGAACAGAATAAATTGGTGAATATAATAAAATCAGGGGCATAGAAAGGGAGTGGACTGACAATTCTTGTGGGGAAGGGAGCGTGGGGGGTGCGGGAAGAGTCTGGCCAAAAATCATACACCTATGGACGAGGATGGGGTGGCGGGGGGCGGGGGTAAGGGCAGGGGATGGGGTGGGAACCAGGTGGACAGGAGTGATGGGGGGAAAAAGAGGAACAACTGTAATAATTTGAACAATAAAGATTTATTTTTAAAAAAATTTTGGGGCTTATATTTTGTATATTTCTCCCCCACCCACCCCTGACCTCCCCAGCCATTATATTTTCCTAGTAATTCGTTTTTATTGTATTTTTACGAAAGTATCAAGCTGTGAGGGGTTGGAAATGAAGAATGTTTGAGAGAAACTGGTTTAGGTTTCACTCTGGCAGTGTGAGCAGAAAGAATCTAGCAGCAATAGAGCAGCAGTAGCACCCCAAACAGAAAACTAATATAGAGTGATCTTGGCTGTGTGTCTTGGGCTGCTCAGCTTCTGTTGTTTTGCTCATTTGCAGAACCTCCAGCCATCCCACTGATTCTGTAAGTTATATGATTGCTATCTCATTTTATTTTTAGTTAAACAGAGTCAGTTTCATGATTTGCAACTCAGAACTCTGGCTGGTATATACTTTTTGGTCTGCTTCTTTTGCTCTACGGATCTTTTTTTTTTTTCAGTCTACACTTTAACACATGAAAGAACCAGTTGTGACACTTTCACTCTCTTCCTCCCACCCTAAGCTGCAGATTTTGTTTTTGCTAAGTATGCAGAAATGTTCTTGGCATACTGTGTTTTGCAACAAAAATAATGCTAAAAGGGTGAATCCGTTTTTTGTCATTTGTCTGATATTATTAGTCCAGCTACATTATAATCATAAATATTGAGTTCTTATATGCCACATACCATTCTAAGTGCTATGCATTATTTAAGCATCACAACAAAAGTATATGTTAGGTATCATTACTCCTATTTTATAGAAGGGGAAAGTATGGTTGAGAGACATTAAATAACTTTTATCAAGGTTATCTTGTTAGTACAAAGCAGAGATAAAACTCATATCCAAAAGTATAAAATCACTTAAGAAGCTAAATCCATTGGAATTTTTGAAAAAGAACCCATTTGCAATCCAGGGACAGCATATATTTTATCTGTGATGGACCATCTATGTTACCTTCTAGTTCTTACCTGTCAGCTTAGTGAAGGCTTCCATGTCATCAATTGCTGTAGAAATATGATATTTTTTTCCTTCAGTGCCTGTAATCTCTATGTAGGGGTCCGCTTTGAGGAAAGCATCTGTAATCCTAAAGATTGTTTAATAAAAATTTATGCTTATGAGAAAATTTAAATATGTACTTTAGGCCTTGCTTAAAGTTAAAAAAATCTTTCTACTTTAGGAAAATAAAATCTTGAGACACGATGTTTTAAAGACACCTGTTACTCAATCATACTAAGTAAGTGCATTGTTACTTGTGGGCTACTGTGTTTACTGTGTTTTAGGCATATGGCAGAGCTTTAGATCCACTGTCTGAGTTAATCTTTCTAACAGTAATATACATATGAGTAATTAGCCTTAATTTTACAGATACAGAAATTAAGTAAATGTTTATTTTCCCAAGTTAGAAAGAAGAAGCAAAAAACACCCACCAGAAAAGCAAAAGGAAAAAAGAATACAAAAATATGAAGATAGCGCAAGGAGCCTCTGGGACAACTTCAAGCGTTCCAGCATCTCAATTATAGGGGTGCCAGAAGAAGAGAGAGAGCAGCCCAAGACACACAGCCAAGATCACTCTATATTAGTTTTCTGTTTGGGGTGCTACTGCTGTTCTATTGCTGCTAGATTCTTTCTGTAGCACACTGCCAGAGTGAAACCTAAACCAGTTTCTCTCAAACATTCTTCATTTCCAACCCCTCACAGCTTGATACTTTTGTAAAAATACAATAAAAGTGCTATTGTATTTAAAAGCAGCAAGAGAAAAACAGTTAGTTACCTACAAGGGAGTACCCATATGACTATCAGCTGATTTCTCAACAGAAACCATGCAGTAAACATTTCTAGTAGTAAAATAAAATGTTTATTTTACCAAGTTATTTTACCAAGGTTCAAGTACCAGGCTTTGAACCTTGATCTCTGACTCTCCAAATTAAAAATAAACTAACCCCTGGCCTGTGTTGCTCAGTTGGTTGGAGCGTCGTCCCATGCACCAAAGGGTCACAGGTTCAATTACAGGGTCAGGGCACATACCCAGATTGCAGGTTCAATCCCCAGTCAGGGTGAGTATGGGAGACAACGGATCAATGTATCTCATGTCAATGATTTTTTTTCTCTCTCTCTCTCTTACTCTTCCACTCTCTCTAAAATCAATAATAAAATAAATTTAAAATGTATTTTTAAAAAACTAACAAAAATTTCAACCAGACTAACAACCATACAAATAGGATAATGTATTCTAACTAGTCTGCTCATGACAAAAGATGGGAAACAAACAGAAAAAGAAAATCTATTTCCTCAAAAAAAAAAAAAAAGAAAGAAAGAAAGAAAAAATCTATTTCCTCAACACAAACATGAAGGCTTATAATACAGATCAATTTAAAGGCATTTTAGAGACATGGTGTTAAATGAACTCACACCCAAGTTTTGATAACTCCTCATGGGGTCGTCTGGTCCCTAGAGCCTAGGCTGCACTTTTCTGCAAGGATCAGGTGAAATTCCTGTTGGTTTTACTATTTGCTACTAATTTTGATAAATAATTGACATGGTAAGGACAGACATGAATCTTAATTTTTAAAATTAATATTTGTCATTAATTTCAGAATGTCAATTATCCACATCCCATCTCTCACCTTGATGACTGATACCTGGTACATAAGCGACAGCCTGTGCAGAGGTCCTATGCCATTCAGCATTAATTCCTCATGTCTAGCCTAAGCCAGCTTTTCTGCCCTTCATCTATCCCCTTTATTCACTTTATAACTCTTCCTCCAACTAAGTTAAGTTTACGCTAGTTTTGTTTTAAGGGAACAGTTTAAGATTTAGTCACTTAAAATTCCCTTGAATTTGTCTAGAAATCTCAACTTGATCCAAGTATGATACTCTAGTCTAGAACAAGCATCATAGAGATTTTTATAGGGAAATAACAATCAAATGTCTTACATTGTATCAATGATGTTGCCAACTTTGTGCTGATAAGCTCTACGGTGTAAAGAGGTGCGTATATGGAACATGTCATACAGATTCCCAATCTCCTGCAGGAAAATATGAAGTAAATATTAATGAAGGATCCGATTATGTTACCCCTGTTAGTAGAGAAGTATATAAAACAAGAAAAAGGGATGGTGGCAGACACGAAGGCTATGCCCAGGGACTACTTCATTAAAATCTTTCAGCCCACTAAAAAATACAAGGCAGATGAGTCAAACTATTCATTGGTTTATAACTTTCATTCTTAGTAACCAAAATCTATTACTATGTGTATTAACTCTGTGGCAGGTTCTACTTTAGATATCTTACATGTAATACATTTTTTAATCTTCCCAATGACTCTAAAAATTAGGTATTATTATTCTTATATTCTTCATTCTCAAAAAAAGACTTTTATAATACAACTAGAGGCCCGGTGCATGAAATTCATGCATTGGAGGAGGGGGTGTTCCTCAGCCCAGCCTGCACCCTCTCCAATCTGGGACCCCTCAGGGGTTGCCCAACTACCAGTTTAGGCCTGATCCCACAGGCAGTCGGACATCCCTCTCACAATCCAAGACTGCTGGCTCCCAACCACTCACCTGCCTGCCTGCCTGATTGCCCCTAACCACTTCTGCCTGCCAGCCTGATCACCCCTAACCACTCCCCTGCCAGCCTGATCGACGCATAACTGCTCCCCTGCCGGCCCGAATGCCCCGAACTGCCCTCCCCTGCCAGCCTGGTCGCCGCTAACTGCCCTCCCCTGCAGGCCTGGTTGCCCCCAACTGCCCTCCCCTGCTGGTCTGATCACCCACAACTGCCCTCTCCTGCCAGCCATCTTGTGGCTGTGGGCGCCACCATTTTTGAGGGCGTGGCAGTCAATTAGCATATTCCCTCCTTATTGGCTGTGGGCACTGCCATCTTTGAGGGTGGGGCAGTCAATTAGTGTGTTCCCTCCTTATTGATTGTGGGCGCCACCATCTTTGTGACAGTGTGAGGGTCAATTAGTATATTCCCTCTTTATTAGACAGCATATTAGTCATATGACTCCAACCTAACAGGGACCTAATGATTTTAGTACTTTAACTAAATGAAACACTAACAGTGATTAAGGATGAGAATTGAGTCAAATTATCTGGGTTAAAATTCTAGTTCTGCCATGTATTAATTGTATGTCTTTTCTGTTTCAGTTTGCTCACCTATTAAGTGAAATAATTATAGTACCTATCTCATAGGGTTGTCAGGATTGAGTTAATTCATCTAAAGCACTTAAAACAGTGTCTAGCACAACACTCAATAAATGTCTATTGTAATTTTATTATTATTTAACAACACAGTACAAGTGAAAGAACCTTAAGATATTTATAAATGCTCAGCATAAAGTAAAGAGATTGGCAATTTACCAGGTACTGATTTTTCCAAATTATTGAATGGTTATTTCTAGATTTCAAACTAGGAACTATATCTTCCTTGTTGTTCCTCTGACATAGCTTACCTGTTCTCTAGTACAAATATGCTTCAAATTACCTACTTCACAGACACGGGCAAACTTAAGAAAGCGCTTATAATCAAAACTATTTTGAATTCCAAGATGATGGCAGTCCCTAGAAAGATTCCAAAGCAGAGAGATAAAATTCTTCAACAAGATTACTTATTGTACCTTAAATGCTAATAATATATTTATACAAGCATTTTATTTGCTTACTTAAATAAAAATTTTATATATAATATATGTATATTATATATATAGAGAGAGAGCATACAAAGATTTTAACAAGCTTCTCTGAAGTGTTCAGTGCATACCTGGCAAAATAATCCCATTTGTCCACATCAATGCCACTTCTTTTATTGGCCACTATCTCATAAAGGAAGCTTTTCTCTTTAGGACGGCCTTTATATGGCCACTAGAAGACAAGAAAAATCATTTAAAGTTTTAGGATAAAAACAGATCCAGAGACAGAGAAGCATTGATCAGATCGTCAAACCTCAGAGAGAAGGTAGGGGAGGATAGGGACTTGTATGCATGCATATAATATAACCAATGGACACAGACAACAGGGGGGTGAGGGGCATGAGCAGGGGGGGAGGATAATGGGGGGATAAGGACACATATGTAATACCTTAATCAATTAAAAAATAAAAAATAGCCAAAACCGGTTTGGCTCAGTGGATAGAGAGTCAGCCTGCGGACTGAAAGGTCCCAGGTTCGATTCCGGTCAAGGGCATGTACCTGGGTTGCGGGCACATCCCCAGTAGGAGATGTGCAGGAGGCAGCTGATCGATGTCACTCTCTCATCGATGTTTCTAGCTCTCTATCTCTCTCCCTTCCTCTCTGTAAAAAATCAATAAAATATATTTAAAAAATAAATAAAAATAAAAAATAAAAACGTTTTAAGATAAGCAAATTTATGTACAAGCAGAGCAAAACAATTGTATTAATCTAAAAATTATAAACAGATACTTGAATGAGAATGTGAAATAATTTAGAAGGTTCTTTCCATTTAATTCCCAAATTAGTAGAAAAGAGAAAAGAAATGCTAAGGTATATGATATCCTATTAATACTAAACCTCTTTAGTATTTAGTGCCACTGAAAGGATCCTAACTCTACTACATTTCCCGTAACCAACAAGCAAGCTCTGTTTTTTTTGGTTTCAAAGTTTTTAAAAATATAAGATCCAATTATGAACTAGCAAGAATGTTCTAACATGCTAATACTTGCATTCAGACATGAAAATTATACTATCTTTCAAAGTAGTTACACATCTATCCTAAATGATATGCATCATTCAAAGACTTTTTGGAGCTCCATTATTTTGCAAATAGGATATTTGCTACAAAATTCACCTGTTTATTTTACAAGTAGATGTGTGCATGTATATGAAAAAAAAAACCTTAAAAACAGAGCAAAAACTATTTTTCAACTTATTTTTTAATAATAAAAAGATAAAAAAGGAAACAAAACAGATTTTCCTCTGAACTAAGTCTTCATAATCTAAATACTTGAAATAAGTTAGTTTTGGTGGATAAACAAAATATACACTGTTACATTTTTTTTAAATATATTTTATTGATTTTTTTACAGAGAGGAAGGGAGAGGGATAGAGAGCTAGAAACATCGATGAGAGAGAAACATCGACTAGCTGCCTCCTGCACACCCACTATTGGGGATGTGCCTGCAACCAACGCACACGCCCTTGACTGGAATCGAACCTGGGAACCTTCAGTCTGCAGGCCGACGCTCTATCCACTGAGCCAAACCGGTCAGGGCCACTGTTACATTTTCCAAAGTTACTTTAGGCTTCTATGTAAAACTAAAGGCCCGGTGCACAAAAATCTGTGAACTTGGAGGCGGGGGTGGGGGGGGGAGGTCCCTCAGCCCGGCCTGTGCCCTCTCGCAGTCTGGGACCCCCTCAGGGGATGACCACCTGCTGGCTTAGGCCTGCTCCCTGAGGGATTGGGCCCTAAGCTGGCAATCAGACATCCCTCTGGCAGCCCGGCAGCCCTAGGGGGATGTCCACTTGCCAGCAGGGAGCAGACCTAAGCTGCAGTCGGACATCCTTAAGCGCTGCTGAGGAGGCAGGAGAAGCTCCCACCACCACCGCTGTACTGGCAGCCATCAGCCTGGCTTGTGGCTGAGCAGAGCTCCCCCATGTGGGAGCTCACTGACCCACCAGAGGGGCAGCTCCCTGCATTGAGCGTCTGCCCCCTGGTGGTCAGTGTGTGTCATAGTGACCAGTCATTCCCAGTCTTTCTGCTTTAGGGTCAGTTTGCATATTACCCTTTTATTATATAGGATAGAGGCCCTGGTGCACAGGTGGGGGCTGGCTGGTTTGCCCTGAAGGGTGTCCCAGATCAGGGTGGGGGGTCCCACTTGGGTGCCTGGCCAGCCTGGGTGAGGGGCTGATGGCTGTTTGCAGCTGGTCACACCCCCTTCAGGGTGGGGGTCCCCACTGGGGTGCCTGGCCAGCCTGGATGAGGTGCTGAGGGCTGTTTTCAGGCTGGCCAAGCCGGCGACTAAAGCTCCCAGCCTCTCCTTTTTTCCTTTTTTTTTTTATTCTGGGATTTATTTACCTTCTATAATTGAAACTTTGTTGCCGCTCCAGCTCTGAGGCCACGGCCTGCTGAAAGCAGGTATCTGGGGTTTGTTTAGCTTCTATAATTGCAACTTTGTTGCTTTCTGAGCTCAGAGCCGGGCTGCAGAAGGGAGGAAGCTTGGCTTCCTCCATCACTGGAGTAAGCAAGCCTCCTGCTCGCTGCAGCTGCGTGGCTGCCGGCCGCCATCTTGGTTGGGTTAATTTGCATATCTCGCTGATTTGCCATGGGAAGCGTAGCGGAGGTACGGTTAATTTCAATCTTTGTCTATTATTAGATAGGATACTGCACACAATATTCATTACAAAATATTTGTATGTGTATTTTCATTTATATATGTATTTGTATTTTTCCCACCTCTTAACTCAGTCCCTCTAAAATAGCCAAATATTCCTCTTTAAACAGCTCTGAAGGAATCAAGAAAAGACTAGATGAAAAGCATGAGTCACTTCAAATTAAGTTGTATACAAACTTACCGATACATCTTTAACTGGTGTTTTAGGTGGT
>NW_005871108.1:6433705-6434882 GCF_000147115.1 Myotis lucifugus
TCACAAGTTTATCTTAATCATAAGTGATTTTAACATTTCATAACATTTACTAATATGAAATTTGGTTGAAGTGAAACCAAATTCTGGAATTATCAGAATTTCTGTAGAAGTGAATTACTCTGCTGGAGAGGGAACCCACCTGGACCAGGCCTGGGCCCTTTTGCATGTCACCCATAAAGGCCTATTACTGTAGTACTCAAACTTCTGGGGACTGGCAAAGATTTCCCAATGATTCCCTCTTAAAATACCAGGAATCTATCAAATTTAATCCTATTGACATCTCCAAGGGGACATGGTGAAGAGAGTGTCCTATCCCTTTAAGTATCTGTATATTGCCTAGCCGGTGTGGCTCAGTGGTTGATCGATAAACCAGGAGGTCACGGTTTGATTCCTGGTCAGAGCACATTCCCAGGTTGTGGGCTCGATCCCTGGTGGGGTGTGGGGGTATGCAGAAGGCAGCCAATCAATGATTTTTCTCTCATCACTGATGTGTCTACCTCTCTCTTCTTCTCTGAAATCAATAAAAGAATATTTTTTAAACATTAAAAAAGAAAAGTATCACTACTGAAACAGACACCTCCCCTTTCCTGCCCTAAGGGCACACACAAATTCTCAGGGTAGGACTAAACTACAAGGATGGGGCAAAACTCCTGTGATAAAAGAATACAGTCTTGCCCTAGCCAGTTTGGCTGAATGGATAGAGTGTCGGCGTGCGGACTGAAGGGACCAGTCAAGGACACATGCCTGGGTTGCAGGATCCATCCCCAGTGGGGGGTATGCAGGAGGCAACAATCAATGATTCTCTCTCATCATTGATGTTTTTATCTCTCTGTCCCTCTCCCTTTCTCTCTGAAATCAATAAAAATATATTTAAAAAATATATATATAAAAAAAAGAATACAGTCTCTTTTCTCTTTCTGTGTCAAAGGAAAAGGATAGTAATCTTTTACTTGGATTTAAGTGATTCAAGACATCAGATGGGTGAGGGAAGAGAAGGAGTTCTCTTAATCTTCTAGGGCAGATTATGTAGTCTAGGAATGAGAAAAATGGATCGACAAAGTAACTGAAGGTAAAATGGCAATTTTATTCAACAAGAAGGATAAAAGAAAAATCAAATTCACATCATCTTAAACAGAGTAGCTAGAAAAACCTCACTATCAGAAAGTCCTTTCTTATA
>NW_005871108.1:6437152-6448963 GCF_000147115.1 Myotis lucifugus
AGTGGGCCTAAGTCGACAGGTGGACTTCTCCCAAGGGTCCTGGACTGCAAATGGGCACAGGCTGGGCTGAGGGACCCACCCCCCCCCCCCCCGAGAGTGCACAAATTTTTTTGCACCAGGCCCCTAGAATGCATATAAGTTCTTTGATTCATCTTTTCCCCCCTCCCCCCGCCCCCCCCCCCCCGCCCCTAAATTTGTTAATTGAAAAAGAGGCCACAGTCTCCACTTAGTCGTATGCATAGGAAGCGACATCTTCTCTGAGTTTATGAATGCTTATCTGATTTATACATTTCCTGTTTTCAAAGGACAATCTGTATACAACTATACAGGGACTACAAGAAAATTATACAATCAAACTTACAAAGTTAATTATACCAGTAACTTTTTTTAAACACAAATATTTCAACCAAATGACCACTCAATAGACACTTACATTATTTTCCTAGGAAGGATCTATAGTGGCTTATAAGAGTACATAAAATAAATAAAATACAGCATAGTAAATCAAAACCTCGAATGTTTCATATTATTACCATTTTTGTAAAACTATTCTCTAAAAGACCAGACAATCATTTAATGAGATAGAGAAGATACTTAATACGTAACTGTAAGTTCCCCACCCAGATCCCCTTCTTACCCTAGACTATGTTCAAATCGATTGTGTGAAGCTCCTGGAAAAACATAGTAAGTGCCTCCCAACTGTTTAATATATCGAAGCCGCTGAAATTGAGGTGTGTCGATGATTCGGATAAGGAGAGGGTGAAGTTCAATATGGCCATGGATAGGATCATTAATAACCTAGAAAATTATGTTTAAACTAATATAAGTAAAAATTCATAACTCTATTTAAAATTTTTATGTAGCCATGCCTATCTATAGTGCAAAGTCAAAGCCATTTAATTGGTCTCAAGACTAATACTAAGGAAAATAACAAGGTATTAATATCATTATCTTATTTATATATCACTACTAGACAGATCAAGTATATTAGATCTGGGTATATTTTACTTCTTCTAATGAACCTAAAAACAGAAATATAAGGATTTCAATATTTTTATTATATATTACTTAACTAGCCTTTAATAAGTTAGTCTTGTATTCAAGTTAAACATACTATTTTAACACTCTCATTCAGATCACATAAGCCATATTACTATTGGCATTGTGTCTACATCTTTTTCTGAATGTATCTATATAGTACCCACCACTAAAATCCTAAGAAAGATTGAAAAAGAAAGAAAAGAAAAAACCCTCCTATCATATAGGTAAGAAATCATAGGCAGGAACATATCTATCTATATAATAGAGGAATATGCAAATTAGCTGGGACGCCGTAACATCACGACCGAACAGCAGGGACCTGAGGCTGCATGGTGCCTGGCTGGGGCGAGGGACCTCAGGCCAAGCCCCCTGCCCGGCAGGGCTTGACGGGGGACCTCAGGTCACGCCCTTCGCCCGACAGGGCTTGATGGGGGACCTCAGGCTGCACCCCCCGCCCCACGGGCCTTGACGGGGGACCTCAGGCCGTGTCCCCCACCCGTGGCGGGCTTGATGGGGGACCTCAGGCTGCACCACCCGCCCCACGGGCCTTGACAGGGGACCTCAGGCCACGCCCCCCGCCCTGCAGGGCTTGATGGGGGACCTCAGGCCGTGTCCCCCACCCGTGGGGTTTGACAGGGGACCTCAGGCTGCATCCCTCGCCCGGCGAGGCTTGATGGGGGAGCTCAGGCCGCTCCCCCTGCCCCAGTGCCAGGCCTGGAGATCTCAGGCCACACCCCCCACCCCAGCGCCAGGCCGGGAGACCTCAGGCAATGCCCCCTGCCCTGCAGCTTTGACAGGGGACCTCAGGCTGCATTCCCCACCTGGCGGGGCTTGACGGGGGACCTCAAGCTGTACCCCTCGCCTGGCAGGGCTTGATGGGGGAGCTCAGGCTGCGCCCCCCATGCCAGCACCGGGATGGGGGACCTGAGACTGCGCCCTCCACCTGGCGCTGGGCTGGAGGACCTGAGGCTGCATCCCCCCGCCTGGAGGGGCTTGATGGGGGTGGGGCCGGCTGGGTCTGGGCCTCCTGCGTTTAAGTGCGTATGGGTGGTAGGCAGGGACTTGACTCTAGGTCCCATGGCACACCCCAGACTCTGACAGGAGGGAGATTTCCATATACATTTTACTAATTTTCTTCATCTCTAACACTTCTATTATAGAGAGAGGGCAAATAGCAATATTAAAATATTTCCTCTAATTAATTCCCTCTTAATGTGCATGAATTTTGTGCACTGGGCCACTAGTAATTATATAATACTTATAATGTCACTCAGAAATATGTATACTTATTAAAGATAAATTCACCATTACTCTATGGCACACCCCAGACTCTGACAGGAGGGAGATTTCCATATACATTTTACTAATTTTCTTCATCTCTAACACTTCTATTATAGAGAGAGGGCAAATAGCAATATTAAAATATTTCCTCTAATTAATTCCCTTTTAATGTGCATGAATTTTGTGCACTGGGCCACTAGTAATTATATAATACTTATAATGTCACTCAGAAATATGTATACTTATTAAAGATAAATTCACCATTACTCTAAATAGCTTTAAATATGGGTGAAGATTTAATGTCCCTCTCTGTTTCTTTAAAAATACATCTTTCTTAACTATCTATAACTGACTTTTAAAGAGAAAGCTACAGAATAAAAAAGGAGCCTGATAAATTTTCAAACTGCTTCAAATTGAAGTTCCTTAAAAATATATGGAATTTTGGAAGGTGAAGAACCTTGTCTGTCTTGTTTACTGCCATGTTTTCAGAACCCATCAAACTGTGTGTCTGGTACATAGGTTTTTAACAACTACTGTTGAAGCACTATTGCCAAGTAATGTATGTTAACATGCTTTACAATTAAAGTGTACCATGTCCATACACAGAAATATATAAAACATGGATTACAGAAGCTCAATGCTGTAAAGAATCTTAAAGGGGTCATCTGGTCCAACATTTAAACATGTTGGCGATGAGTTTAAAAATAGCTCAATTCACATTGGGTACCAAAAGCCTGAGTCAAGTAATGCCTAGAATTTACAACTTTGTTAAACAATATGTATGTACATTAATAAAAATTTGACTTATGGTTGATATTTAGTGAGTATGAATTTTTTCACCCTGTTCTATAAAACTACTTTATAATGTAAAAGATATCAATTTTAGTCACCTCTAATAATACACCAAGGAGAATGTCAAAATATCTTGGAGGAGAAGGACCCATAAATGTCATAATTCAACCCTGTGAATATCCTTGCAGAAAAAAACAAGTTCCATAATCTTTAAATACATGAAAATCATAAAGAGCAGGTCATTGAATAACATCATTTCAATAAACAATGCTTCCTTATAATGTTGATAAGAAAGAAAAAAAAAAGATTCCCGGCCAGGGCCACTGTCTGTGTAGAGTTTGTATGGTCTCCCCACATCTGCATGGGTTTTCTCCAGGTGTTCCGGTTTCCTTTCACACCCCAAAAATGTGTGCATGAGGTTCACTGGCATGTCTACAAGTCTGAGTGAATGTGGATGTGCATGTGGGAGCACCCTGTGATGGAAGGACATACTTTCATCCTGAGCTGCCAGGATGGAGTCCGGCCACTTGCAATCCTGAACTGGAATAAGCATATTGGAAAATCATTCTCTTACCTTGTTTTTATTAATTGTTCTTAAATGTATGTATAGTTCACATTAATTTCAATGTTTTATGTTCCAAGTATTTGGGGTCCTTATTTAGAGGTTTGGTGATGTTTTTGTGGCCAGAAATATGCCATAGGAACTTAACTCTTATTTATAGCAATTAGCCTTTAGTGAAACTGGTTTCATTATATGTCATTTTGCTCAAAGTTGCTATTTCAAAGAAAGTATTCACAACATTAAATGAGGACTTACTGTACTAGTCTATTTCTTCCCCTTTACAGGAGATCAATGCAACCATCACAAACAAATAAGAATCTATGTATTGTTAAAAATTTCAAAGAAGCCCTGGCTGGAGACTCAGTGGTGAGAGCATCAGCCCACACACCAAAGGCTTGAGGGTTCAATTCCCAGTCAAGGGCATCTACCTGGGTTGCAGGTTGATCCCAGGCCCCGGTTGGTTGGGGTGCATGTAGGAGGCAACCAATCAATGTGTCTCTCTCTGTCTGTCTTTCTCTTTCTCCCCCTCCCTCCCACTCTCTTTAACTTGTCACTTTTAAAGGCTATATACTCTACTGTGTTACTAGCCAAGCAAAATGAAACAAGTCTATTAAATCCTCTGTATATGCCAAGTACTGGGGATAACAGATGGGTAAGGTATCATTTCTACCCTCTTGGAAAGATAACAGAATTTATGTCCAGAGTAGCAGGGAAAGAGAATGGGGAGAAACAAACGAAGGAGTGTTCAGCTCTACCCAGAAGAAAGGAAAGAGGGACCCATTAGAAAAAGATTATTCAGAGTTGGTGATTCTATAACAACACATAATAGGTAAGAGAAAATACATAAAGCAGGCATTTCACTTTAAGATTCATTAATACATTTGACAAATTAGTGCCTATTGTGTTAAGCTCTATATTTCCTCCTCACCATTATGTAATTCCTGGCTTTAGAGGCCAATTTAACTAAATTTAGCATGAAGAAAACAGAGTCAAGAAAAAAGGTTGTGTGCAACCTTGGTTTAGACAATGGTTTCCTAAATATGACACCAAAAGCACAAGAGGCAAAAAAAGAAAACATAGGTAAACTAGACTACATCAAAATTTTAAAAATTTCTGCTCCAAAAAATACCAATAAGAAAGTAAAAAAGACAATCCACAGAATGGGAGAAAAAATTGCATATCTTATATCTGATATGGGACTTGTATCCAGAATATATAAAGAACTCTTATAATTTAGATTATAATAATGACTAATCAACTTGTGAAGCTTTTAAAAAACATTTAGCCTGGCAGGTGTGGCTCAGTGGTTGAGTGCCAACCTATGAACCAGGAAGTGGTGGTTCAATTTCCAGTCGGGGTACATTCCGGGGTTGCAGACTGGATCCCCAGTCCAGCGTGTGAAGGAGGCAGCAATCAATGATTCCCTCTCATCATTGATGTTTCTATCTTTCTCTCCCTCTCCCTTCCTCTCTGAAATCAATAAAAATATATTTTAAAAAATGAAATGAGTGAATTGTAAGGTACTGAATTATATCACACTAAAGCTGTTTAGATAAAAAAAGAGTTGCTCTGGCCAGTGTAACTCAGTGGGTGAGGCATTGTCCCATGCACTGAAAGGTTGCTGGTTCAATTCCAGTCAGGGCACACACCCAGGTTGCCAGTTCAGTCTCCAGTTGGGGTTCATGTAGGAGGCAACCCATTGGTTTTCTCTCCCTCTCTTCCTCTTTCTAAAGTTAACAAAATAAAACAAAAGTTATTCTATGGCTAAGGGTGGTAACTTGGGCTATTTGTGTCGCCGTGGATGATTCTCAAAAATAGAATGTTAGCTCTGGCCAGTGTGGCTCAGTTGGTTGGAGTGTCATTCTGTGCACACAAGAGTCTTGGGTTCAATTCCAGTCAGAGCACATATTCAGGTTGCAGGTTTGATCCCCAGTCAGGTCGAGTATTGGAGGCAACCATTCGATGTTTTATTTTCTCTGTCTTTCCTCACCCCAAATCAATAAAAAAATTCCTTGGATGAGGATTAATATATATATATAAAAATATAAAAAATATATATAATGTTAAATAAAAGTTTAGAACGTTACTGTGAAATGATTTATATAAAAATTTTAAAAAACATGTAAAACAATACTGTACATTATTTATGGCTATACACAAATATGTAATAAAAGTACAAAACATTCATGAAAATTATTTTTTTAATCCTTATCCAATAATCCTTATTGATTTTAGAAAGAGAGAGAAACATCAATGTCAGAGGGAAGCATTGATCAGTTGCCTCCCACATGCACTACAACCAGAGATGGAACCCAAAACCTGGGTATGTGCCCTGACCAGAAAACTAACCTGCAGCCTTTTGGGGTATAGGACTTCACTCCAACCAACTAAGCCACATCAGCCAAGGACATTCATGAAAATTATTAAACACCAATTCAGGATGGTGATTCCTTTTGAGGAAGAAAGGATGAAAATATAATCTAGTAGGGATACAAAGGAACTCTTACATTATTTCTAATATTTTGTTCTAAAAACAATAGATTTGCAGCAAGTTGGGCAAAATGTTAAGATTTGACAGGATGGGCAGTGATCTATGCTTCTCTATGTGTTTAAAATATTTTAGTTTTCCTTTGATGTAAATATTCTGTACTTACCTTAGAAAATGCAGAAAGCTTAAAAAAGTCAAAACCCATTATTCACAATCCTATTACTGAGAAGCAGATTTCCTTCTATTCTCACTTTATACTCAAAAAACATAATAAACTGCCCTAGCTGGTTTGGCTCAGTGGATAGAGCGTCAGCCTGCGGACTGAGGGGTCCTGGGTTCGATCCGGTCAAGGGCGCATGCCTGGGTTGTGGGCTTGATCCCCATTGTGGGAGGTGCAAGAGGCAGCCAATCAATGATTCTATCTCTCTTTCCCTCTCCCTTCCTCTCTGAAATCAATAAAGATATTAAAAAATAAAATAAAATAAAAACATAATAACCTTAGATTATTCTTACCTTCACTGTATCAACATGAATTTGACTCAGTTGGATAGAATTAAGCAGCTTCTTTCTCTCCCCCAGGGACCTAAAATTTTAACAGGATAAGCAAATTTATCATGATTTGCTTAATAATAATCATTACAGAAGATTAAAAGGAATGACAAGCCCGGCCAGCGTGGCTCAGAGGTTGAGCATTGACCTTTGAACCAGGAGGTCACAGTTTAATTCCCAGTCAAGGCACATGCCCTGGTTGCAGGCTCCATCCCCAGTAGGGGCATGCAAGAGGCAGCCAATCAACAATTCTCTCTCATCATTGATGTTTCTGCCTCTCCCTCTCCGAAATAAAAAATATATATTTAAAAAACAATTACCACAAAGGCATGGTTAGTTATGCCTGCCATAAATCGATTACAGCCTTCTCTTGAGCATATCGTAGAAACCGGGTATCCTGAGTCCTGTCTGGGCCTGGGGCAGCTTGAACACCAGACTTGGCTGACAAGTTCCATGTTGGGACCAACAAAAACTGCCTGCACATCCACAGCGCCCTCCCAGATTTCTTTGTTCTGTTTCCCCTCTCCTTCCTGATAAAAACCCCTGCCTCCACTGAGATGTTAACACTTGGGTTGTGGGTGAATTTCCCGCCAAAATATAAGATGGCGCGTTAAAATGCCTATATCTTTTGAAGTATGGGTTCGATTGAAATGAAATATTTGGTAATACGCAGTTACAATCGGCCCGAGTTTACACGTTTCCCGCACTCCACCGCAAATCTATATGAACCGAGTTTAAGACGGCTCCCGCGGAGTACGCGCAATTCACGCGAGCCCACTTAACTCGTTTCCCGCAACCCAAGTGTTTTAAGATGGCTTTGGGATGAGAGTCCCCCATTTTCTCAAGTGGCTGGAACTTGAAAACCTCTTTCCTTCACACCAGTACCTATCTCACAAGTTTGGCTTTTGTTGTGGCAGGTAACCAAACCTGGGTTTGGTTTAATTTACACTTACTAATTGGTCCAGGCATATTAGCCCAGCTGACTGTTGGCAGGCAAGGGGTTCACCTTTCCTGATCTACTAGCTAACTGGATTGAAAAAATTAATTATTTTGCTAAAAGCCCTACATAGACTTGGAGTCAGAAACGCTACAATTGGCCTCTATATTGTACCTTGAGACCTAAGGTGATAATCATCAAAGCACCATATCTTGTGTTTTACTAGTCCTCTATCCTCCTCATCAGCTGTGTTTTTTTTTTTTTAATGTATTCATTGATTTTTTAGAGAGAAAGAGGGAGGATAGAGGGGGTACACATTTAATGTGACAATGTTTCTTATTTCCTAGAAAAACCTTTTAAATCAACAGCAGATCATAAAATTAAGGAAATACAAGTACTTGCCTAAACTGGATTCTCCCCAGAAAGCAGAGTTTAGGACAGGGGTGGGGAACCTTTTTTCTGCCAAGGGCCATTTGGATATTTATAACATCATTCTCTGGACACACAAAATTATCAACTTAAAAATTAGCCTACTATATTTGGTCAAACATTTAATTAACTCACCCCTAGGGGTGAGTTAATTAATGATTTTGCAGGCCTTATATGGCCCACAGGCTGGATGTTTCCCACCCCTGGTCTAGGATGAGAGCTTGCATAGAGGTAATGTATTTTAGGATGTGAATCCAGGGAATAAGAGTGGGGGACTAGGAAGAGTGAAACAGGAAATGAGGGGGGAAAAGTACAAGGGTATATTGGAAGTTTGCTGCACTGGTACTGCTAGAACAAGTTTCGCTGGCCCCACTAGGATCCTCAAGGGCAGCTCTGTCCAGTAGAACGTTGCCATGATGGAAAAGTAAAGTCTGTCTAGTCCAACATAGTAGCTACTAGCCATAAGTGGTATTGAGTATGTGAAATATGGCTAGTGTAATTGAAGAATTGACTCCTTAAAATATATATTTTTTTATTGATTTCAGAGAGGAAGGGAAAGGGAGAGAGATAGAAACATCAATGATGAGAGAGAATCATTAATCATCTGCCTTCTGCATGCTCCCTATTGGGGATCAAGCCCACAACCTAGGCATATGCCCTGATCAGGAATTGAACCCTGACCTCCTGGTTCAACCACTGGGCCACGCTGGCTGGGCAGAAATTGACATTTTTATTTAATTTAAATTAATTTAAACATGTAGCTAGTGGCCGCTATATAGGAAAACACAGCTCTGAGGAGTCCTGCAGAATCTACCTCAGGGTTATAAGAGGCAGGCACATAAGTATGCCATATGGTGTTCCTTTTGGAATTTTGTTTATTTTGTTTACTCATGTGTCCCTAATTCCAAGAAGAGTGTCTAACACATAGTGAGCCTTCTATAATTATTATTTAATAAAACAATAATATTTGGGTCCACAAAGCATATAGTTTCCTTTAAAAGAAAGACTCCATTAGAACAAATTCCATTCAATTAAAATAGTAAGCAACTTGGCCTAGCTGGTTTGGCTCAGTGAATATAGTGTCGGCCAATGGACTGAATGGTCCCGGGTTCGATTCCAGTCAAGGGCACATGCCTATGTTGCAGGCTTGATTCCAAGTTTCTATCGCTCTCTCCCTCTCCCTTCCTCTCTGAAATCAATAAAAATATATTTTAAACTACTGGATATAAAGTTCAAAACCACGGTTATAAGGTTACTCAAGAATCTTCAAGAAACCTCTGAGGAACTTAGTGAGACTTTCAAGGATCTTAGTGAGAATGCCAAAAAAATGGAAAAGGACCAGTCAGAAATTAAGCATACACTGACAGAAATAAAGAATAATACACAGGGGTTCAACAGTAGACTAGAGGATCCCGAGAATCAAATGGATGATTTGAAATACGAGGAAGCAAAAAACACCCAGCCAGAAGAGCAAAAAGAAAAAAGAATCCAAAAATATGAAGATAGTGTAAGAAGCCTCTGGGACAACTTCAAACGTACCAACATCTGAATTATGGGGGTGCCAGAAGAAGAGAGAGAGCAAGATACTGAGAACCTATTTGAAGAAATAATGACAGAAAACTTCCCCTACCTGGTGAAAGAAATAGACTTACAAGTCCAGGAAGCACAGAGAACCCCAAACAAGAGGAATCCAAAGAGGACCATACCAAGACACATCATAATTAAAATGCCAAGGACAAAAGACAAAGAGAGAAGCTTAAAAGCAACAAGGAAAAAAAAGTCAGTTACCTACAAGTGAGTGCCCATACGACTATCAACTGATTTCTCAACAGAAACTTTGCAGGCCAGAAGGGAGTGGCAAGAAATATTCAAAGTGATGAATAGCAAGAACCTACAACCAAAAATACTCTACCCAGCAAAGCTATCATTTAGAATTGAAGGTCAGATAAAGAGCTTCACAGACAAGAAAAAGCCAAAGGAGTTCATCACCACCAAACCAGTATTATATGAAATGCTGAAGGGTATTCTTTAAGGAGAGGAAGAAGAAGAAAAAGGTAAAGATAAAAAACATGAACAACAAAGTGACAACAAATACAGATTTATCAACAAGTGAATCTAAAAATCAAATAAATAAATAACCTAATGAACAGAATAAACTGGTGAATGGAATAGAATCAGGGGCATGGAAATGGAACAGACTGATGGTTCTCAGAGGGAATGGGGTGTGTGGGGGGGTGTGAGAAGAGATTAGACAAAGATCTTATATGCATGTATGCATTACCTATGGACACAAACAATAGGGTGGGGAGGGCCTGGGTTGGGGTGGGAACCGGGTGGAGGGGAGCTATGGGAGGAAAAAAGAGGGACATCTGTAATAATCTCAATAATAAAGATTAATTAAAATATATATATATATATTTAAAAAATAGTAAGCAACTATTATACATAGAAAATAGGTAGTAAGGGAGACTTTGAGGAAGAGAAGGGTGTTGAAATGTGATTATGAAGAAGCAAGATGAGGTCCCTATTTTCACCCTGGCCAGTGTTTCTCGGTGGTTAGAGCAGCGGTTCTCAACCTGTGGGTCGCAACCCCTTTGGCAGTCGAATGACCCTTTCACAGGGGTCGCCTAAGACCATCCTGCATATCAGATACTTACATTATGATTCATAACAGTAGCAAAATTACAGTTATGAAGTAGCAACGAAAATAATTTTATGGTTGGGGTCACAACATGAGGAACTGTATTTAAAGGGCCAGAAGGTTGAGAACCACTGGGTTAGAGTGTTGTCCCTCAGACCGAAGGGTCAAGGGTTTGATTCCCAGTCAAGGGCATGTACCTGGGTTGCAGGTTTGATCTCCAGCCCTGGTCCGGGTTCGTGTGGGAGGCAACCAATCCACGTGTCTCTCTCACATCAATGTTTCTGTCTTTCTTTTCCCCTCCCTGCCTTCCTCCCTTCCACTCTTTATAAAAATAAATGGGGGGAAAAACAGTGATCTTTTTTCACAATCTACTTCTGTTATCAATTATTAAGCAACAAGTACACAAAGCAATTCAGTATAATCTCTTGATTTGATTCTTTGGTTACTGTTCCCACAAACAACATTTAGGTAAGTGGAATTCCATAAGAAAAGACTACATTTCACCACTGTTGTCAATTCTCTAAAAGAAGCAAAATCTCCATTTTAAGGAATATTTAAATATTGCATCCTCAATTGAGTTTTATGTGTTTTAAATTTTTATTTATTGATTTTTAGAGAGAGAAAGAGAAACATCAATTTGTTGTTCTACTTATTTTATGCATTCATCAGTTGATGATTGATTCTTGTATGTGCCCTGACCAGGAATGAACCCACAACCTTGGTATATGGAGATGATGCTCTAACCAACTGAGCTACCTGGTCAGGGCCTCAACTGAGGTCTTTATTTTTTAATATATTTTTATTGATTTCAGAGTGGAAGTGAGAGGGAGAGAGAGATAGAAATATCAGTGATGAGAGAGAATCATTGATCAGCTGCCTCCTGCACACCCCCCATTGGAGATCGAGCCCACAACCTGGGCATGTGCCCTTGACCGGAATCGAACCTGGGACCCTTCAGTCTGCAAGCCTATGCTCTATCCACTGAGCCAAACCAGTGAGGACTCAACTGAGGTCTTCTAAGTGGACCCACACTAATCTAGACCTTAGAACCTCCAGCCATACATAAAGAAAGAAAGAAAGATATATATGTG
>NW_005871108.1:6449063-6450860 GCF_000147115.1 Myotis lucifugus
TACACACACATATATGTCATTTATTAAGGGCTTATCATGTACTAATCACTTGACATACATTGTTTTATTATTATTATCCATTTCACAGGTGCAGAACCTGAAGGTTAAATAACTTGTCCCAAATTAATTAACTAAAAAGTGCCAAATTATTTTGTGTCTCTAAATCTAATAACCGAGATATATTCCAGTCTTAATACAGTTTTAAAAGTTCTAGAAATATGATCAAGATAGGATTCTAGACTTGATTCTTCTTGCCAACATTTTTGCCCCTATGAGTTCTTAACTATATTCTGGTGTGTATAATTCAATTAATCCTGAAATTGAGAGTAAAAATTTGGTTGCTACCAACTTTGCGAAGGCTCATCAGCAAAATTTTAAAAAATAGGAATCATTAATAATATTAAACAGAATTTACACAGCAAATATAAACAAAAACAACTGTATTTTTGTTTAAAACTGTGGATTGTTTTAAAAACACTTCCTAGATTTGCCCTAGCTGGTTTGCTTCAGTGGTAGAGCATCAGCCTGCAGACTAAAGGGTCTCAGGTTCGATTCCGGTCAAGAGCATATGCCCGGGTTACCTCGATCCCCGATGGGGTGTGTGCAGGAAGCAACTGATCAATAATCTATCTCACCCTAGCTAATTTGCCTCAGTGGATAGAGCATCGGCCTATGGACTGAAGAGTCCTGGGTTCGATTCCGGTCAGGGGCACATGCCTGGGTTGCGGGCTTGATCCCCAGTGGGGGGCATGCAAGAGGCACCCTATCAATGATTCTCTCATCATTGATGTTTCTATCTCTCTCTCCCTCTCCCTTCCTCTCTGAAATCAATAAAAATACATTTTAAAAAATAATAATTCTATCTCATCATTGATGTTTCTATCTCTTTCTTTCTCTCTCCCCTCTCCCTTCCTCTCTGAAATCAATAAAATATATTTTTAAAAATATAAAATAAAATACTTCCAAGATTTAAAATGTAGACAGTTAATATTAGCAATCTTGGGCTTTGTCCCTCAAAGTTGAATAAAAAGGCCGCAAGAACCCAGCTGACAGCCGCAGTGGTTGAGCGTTTGCCTATGAACAAGGAGGTCATGGTTGGATTCCCGGTCAGGGCGCATGCTGGGGTTGTGGGCTCGAACCCCAGAGTAGGGTGTGCAGGAGGCAGCTGATCAATGATTCTCTCTCATCATTGGTGTTTCTATCTCTCTCTCCCTTCCTCTCTGAAATCAATAAAAAATATGTTTAAAAATAAATAAAGATAGCAAACACTGTTGGCTACAATGTGAATTTTATCATTCTTACCTTATTCCAAGATTATCAAGATGAGATTCATCAAGATTGAACAGTAATGAACCTGTGATTTCCTTTTCTATGGAGGAAAAGGTAAAAAAGAGATGAATGATTTCAGTATTTACAACATATGATTTTCAATTTCTTTCCATTTGAACCCACCAGAATTTACTCAGATCAACATTTATTGAGTGCATCCACTACAGGCAACGGACTGTAGCACTTTTCTATTTGCATCTGAAAAGGTCTTACTTTTAATTAGAAAGGCTTTTATGATAAATCAGGTAAACATTTTTTAATTAATTGAGTAAATTATTTGCAAAGAAGTCCAGCTGCAAAACTGGCAGCTTCCTCCTAAAGCAGTTAAGGTTTGGGATGGGGATAGGGAAATCCTATTGTTCTTAGAATAGTCAGGTCAAACCCACAGCCTGAGGGATGGTGAAGTGTTGATTTAGTTCTAAAACCTTCAAGTAAAGCACACAATACTCTGTGTTTTGAAAGACTTAC
>NW_005871108.1:6450960-6453323 GCF_000147115.1 Myotis lucifugus
AGCCCCTGGGGCCGGACTGAGGAGCTGCCATAACTGCTCCCCCCCTCCGCCCTTGTTGATCCCGTGGGGACCCCGCCCCGCCCCAACCCTGCACAAGAGGCATTTGCCGGATAGCCTCCAGGCAAAGGCTAGATTAGCACCTCCCTAGAGGACACAAAGTTCTTCCACTGCAGACGCAGCTGATTATCACAGCCAGTCGGGCCTGGAGGTCAAATCCCTCTAGTATTAACTACAACAATCAAGGCTTTAACTACAACAAGACTGCGCAGAAAGACCACTAGGGGGTGTACCAAAAAAACGTAAAAAATGCGGAGACAAAGAAACAGGACAAAACTATCAAGGGAGGATATTGAGTTCAGAACCACACTTTTGAGGTCTCTCAAGAGGCTTCTAGAGTCTGTTGATAAACTTGATGAGATGTACAGGAAATCTAATGAGACCCTCGATGGTGTGATAAAGGACCATCTAGAAAGTAAGCATACACTGACTGAAATAAAGAATATTATACAGACTCCCAACAGCAGACCAGAGGAGCGCAAGAATCAAGTCAAAAATTTGAAATGCGAAGAAGCGAGAAACACCCAACCGGAAAAGCAAAATGAAAAAAGAACCCAAAAATACGAAGATAGTGTAAGGAGCCTCTGGGACAGCTTCAAACGTACCAACATCAGAATTATAGGAGTACCAGAAGATGAGAGAGAGCAAGATATTGAAAACCTATTTGAAGAAATAATGACAGAAAACTTCCCCCACCTGGTGAAAGAAATAGACTTACAGGTCCAGGAAGCGCAGGGAACCCCAAACAAAAGGAATCCAAAGAGGACCACACCAAGACACATCATAATTAAAATGCCAAGAGCAAAAGACAAAGAGAGAATCTTAAAAGCAGCAAGAGAAAGAAACTCAGTTACCTACAAGGGAATACCCATAAGACTGTCAGCTGATTTCTCAACAGAAACTTTGCAGGCCAGAAGGGAGTGGCAAGAAATATTCAAAGTGATGAATAGCAAGAACCTACAACCAAGATTACTTTATTCAGCAAAGCTATCATTCAGAATTGAAGGTCAGATAAAGAGCTTCACAGATAAGGAAAAGCTAAAGGAGTTCATCACCACCAAACCAGTATTATATGAAATGCTGAAAGGTATACTTTAAGAAGAGGAAGAAGAAGAAAAAGGTAAAGATACAAATTATGAACAACAAATATGCATCTATCAACAAGTGAATCTAAGAATCAAGTGAATAAATAACCTGATGTACAGAATGAACTGGTGATTATAATAGAATCAGGGACATAGAAAGGGAATGGACTGACTATTCTTGGGGGAAAAGGGGTGTGGGAGATGCGGGAAGAGACTGGACAAAAATCGTGCACCTATGGATGAGGACAGTGGGTGGGGAGTGAGGGCGGAGGGTGGGGTGGGAGCTGGAAGGAGGGGAGTTATGGGGGGGAAAAAAGAGGAACAAATGTAATAATCTGAACAATAAAGATTTAATAAAAAAATAAAATAAAATAAAAAAACACAATTTAAAAAAAAACAAAAACAAACAAACAAACAAAACAAACAAACAAACAAAAAAAATAAAATAAAATACTTCCAAGATTTAAAATGTAGACAGTTAATATTAGCAATCTTGGGCTTTGTCCCTCAAAGTTGAATAAAAAGGCGCAAGAACCCAGCTGACATGGCTCAGTGGTTGAGCGTTTGCCTATGAACAAGGAGGTCATGGTTGGATTCCCGGTCAGGGCGCATGCTGGGGTTGTGGGCTCGAACCCCAGAGTAGGGTGTGCAGGAGGCAGCTGATCAATGATTCTCTCTCATCATTGGTGTTTCTATCTCTCTCTCCCTTCCTCTCTGAAATCAATAAAAAATATGTTTAAAAATAAATAAAGATAGCAAACACTGTTGGCTACAATGTGAATTTTATCATTCTTACCTTATTCCAAGATTATCAAGATGAGATTCATCAAGATTGAACAGTAATGAACCTGTGATTTCCTTTTCTATGGAGGAAAAGGTAAAAAAGAGATGAATGATTTCAGTATTTACAACATATGATTTTCAATTTCTTTCCATTTGAACCCACCAGAATTTACTCAGATCAACATTTATTGAGTGCATCCACTACAGGCAACGGACTGTAGCACTTTTCTATTTGCATCTGAAAAGGTCTTACTTTTAATTAGAAAGGCTTTTATGATAAATCAGGTAAACATTTTTTAATTAATTGAGTAAATTATTTGCAAAGAAGTCCAGCTGCAAAACTGGCAGCTTCCTCCTAAAGCAGTTAAGGTTTGGGATGGGGATAGGGAAATCCTATTGTTCTTAGAATAGTCAGGTCAAACCCACAGCCTGAGGGAT
>NW_005871108.1:6453423-6456366 GCF_000147115.1 Myotis lucifugus
GGGAGAGAGAGAGAGAAAACATCAATGATGAGAGAGAATCATTGATTGGCTGCCTCCTGCACGTCCCCTACTGGGGATCAAGCCACAACCCGGGCATGTGCCCTTGGCCGGAATCAAACCTGGGACCCTTCAGTCCCTAGGCCAACATTCTATCCATTGAGCCAAACCAGCTAGGGCTCCAATTTTTTAAATTTATTTATTGATTTGTTTGTTCCTTTACTGTTGAGGGGAATCCAATGGTTTTTGAAGAGAACACTTGTTAAGGTATAGTTGGCATAAATTCTGGAATCTAAAGACCTCTTTAAAATCAAACTCTGCCTTTTTCTAGCTGTGTAACCTGTGGAAAGTTAGTTAACATATTTGGACCTCAAACACATCACCTGTAAAAATATATATATTATAGCCTCTGAATTTTAGGGTTCCTGTAAGACTGTATTTCATCATGAGGAAAAGGACCCAGCACCTTGTGCTTAGTTTTGTCATATAAAAACAAATTTGGACTTAGAAAGACTGCTGCAGTAGGGAGAACATTCCAATCTCAAAAATAAATAATCAGCTCAGAATCAAACAGAAGCCCTGGCCGGTTTGGCTCATTGGATAGGGCATCCGCCTGTGGACTGAAGGGTCCCAGTTTTGATTCCGACCAAGGGCATGTGCCCGGGTTGTGGGATCGATCCCCAGTAGGGGGCGTGCAGGAAGCAGCCAATCAATGTTTCTCTCTCATCATTGATGTTTCTCTCTCTCTCTCTCTCCCTTCCTCTCTGAAATCAATAAGAATACATTTTTAAAAAATCAAACAGGCCCTAACCGGTTTGGCTCAGTGGATAGAGCATCAGCCTGTGGACTCAAGGGTCCCAGGTTCGATTCCAGTCAAGGGCATGTACCTTAGTTGGGGGCACATCCCCAGTAGCGATGTTTCTCTCTCATCGCTAACTCTCTCTCCCTCTCCCTTCCTCTCCATAAAAAATCAATAAAATATATATTTTTTTAAAAAATCAAACAGAAAATGGTGGTGTTGTTGTTTTAGACTAAAGGAGAGGCAAGCGGAGATAAGCAGAATCTTTGAAGGGTATTGGACCCCAGTGGGGTCTGACAGGGCAGTGTCCCCAGGAAAAGCTGACCAGGGGGCATATTTCACTTGTGTAGTGTTTGTTCAGTTTTGGAGGCGAACAAGAATTAGAGAAGCCTGACTAAAGTTTGGTCAAGACAAAGCAGGCAGTAAGAAATGAGCAACTGCAAACACTTGATCTGTTTTTACCGATTAAAAGCATGCAGTGTCTCTTATTGGCATTAGACAGTGGACTCAAGGGAACAGGTCATTTTGCAAGTTGATGAATTAATCTACAGAACACCACTGAAACGGAGAGGCAACATAGCCAATCACATTTTGGAGACAGAAACTGTAAAACTACTTCATCCCCACTTGTTACTACTCAAAGAAAAATTCCAATCCCAGTAGTGGAGGAAATTAAAATGGGGAGAGGGGAAAAGAGAAGTACAATTTCTATACACATCAAGTTATCTTTACGTTGGACTACTGAAGTTCCTCCCACCCTAGTCCCCCAGCCTAGGCAAACAGGGCTGCAGCCAACATTGCAAAAGTTCACAGAATATGCAAATCACACCACCTCTCTACTGAGGAAGAAGCCAGATAAATTAAGCTTCACAGGCATTAAGGGGAAGTTGAATAGATTTCAAGTGGATGGATGAGTCAGTCAAGTTGCTTAAAACTCACAACCTGCACACCTCCCCATGTGACATGGCCGAGTGGTGGGCTGCTGGGCGTCCAGAGACCAACTGAACAACCCCAGTGTCCAGATTTAGCCAGAGAAACTGGTTTTGGAGAAGAAAACATGATCATTACCAAGCTCTGCAAGTAGTCAACAAACATACATTGACCCCTAATTGGAATGCTATTTCCCGGGAATTCAGAGATTAACCCAACAAGTTCCATCCCCTTTGGGAAATCCCCAAGTTTTGGGAAATGGGTGTGTGTAAAGGAAAGAGAAACTAAGAAGCATCAGAATATACTCTTAGCAAACAGAGCTTTAATGTGTGCCAAGCACTGTCCTAAGGGCTTTACAAATATTTATTCATTCTAATGGGGAAATGGGTGTGTGTAAAGGAAAGAGAAACTAAGAAGCATCAGAATACACTCTAACGGGGAAAGTGTTCAAGCGCTGCCGGATCTCCAAGCCTGGTGGGCCTGGATGACAGCAATCCTCTGGCCAAGGTCTGGGGAAAAGGGTCTTCTAACCAAAAAAGGGACCCGATTCCGGTCGGGGCACGGGCCGGGGTTGTGGGCTCAATGCCCAGTGTGGGGCGTGCAGGAGGCAGCCGATCAACGACTCTCTCTCATCATTGGGGTTTGATCAACGATTCTCTCTCATCATTGGGGTTTCTATCTCTCCCTCTCCCTTCCTCTCTGAAATCAATTATATGTATGTACATCTATATATCTATCTACACAGATATATAGATAGATGATAGATAGGAAGGAAGGAAGGAAGGAAGGAAGGAAGGAAGGAAGGAAGGAAGGAAGGAAGGGAAGGAAGAAAGGGAGGAAAGGAAGAAAAGGAAGAAAGAAAAGAAAAAGAAAGAAAAGAAAAAAGAAAAGAAAAGGAAAGAAAAGGAAAGAAAGAAAAGAAAAGAAAAGAAAGAAAAGAAAAGAAAAGAAAAGAAAAGAAAAGAAAAGAAAAGAAAGAAAAGAAAGAAAGAAAAGAAAAAAAAGAAAAGATAGAAAGAAAGAAAGAAAGAAAGAAAGAAAGAAAGAAAGAAAGATCTCTAGAGTCTCACCTGTCCGGCGCCGGGTGGCAAGTCCCTGAGACTTAGACCGATTGCCCACGCAGCTTCATAGCCCCAAGTAGCTTCTTCCTACGGGACCCCATTTCTGACGCCCACTCTCATCACATCTCAGGTATCACCCCTCAGGCGCCCCCGCTC
>NW_005871108.1:6456478-6458275 GCF_000147115.1 Myotis lucifugus
CACGCTAGGGTCCGTACCCTTAAAGAGAAATAAAACAATAGAGTTTAGGACATTCCCCTTGGGTCCTCTCTGAAGCCCCACGTTTCACTGTCCGCGGGGGCCCTTCCTCAGGCATGCGGTCAACCGCCTCGGGTCGCCGTCCCCCCAGCCCACTCCGCCCTCTAGACCTGCTACCTCGGAATGCGGCCCAGCAGTGCGGAATCCTCGAAGCCATTGCGCTTCAGAAAGAGGGCACACCTGCTCCGGGTCCCAGGTCTTGTGGTCTGAGGGTAGGGGATCCGGGGACCCCTCCGCCGCTTTGAAACGGGTGTTTTGCGGCGTCCTTGGGCTGCTATCGCAGCGGGGCCGCTTGGGGGGCTGCTCCGAGTCGGCTCCCTGCATGGCTCCACACAGCGTCCGGCACAGCACAGTCAAGAACCGCGGCGCTCAGCTCTCGCGCAGGCGTACTGACCGCCCGACGCTGGCAGCGAGTCCTTTTAACGTTGTCAGCCTACTGGCCTTCTGCGCAGGCGCCCTGACAGCACAGCCCTTGGGGGCAAGAACGCCCAGCCAGTTCAGCCGCCGGTCCTTTGCGCAAGCGCACTGACCAGCCAGAGGTCCTCTATTGAGCCCTGGGCGCTTACGGGAAACGGAGCGGCGAGAAGCAAAACTCGGGGTGATGCTAATAAGGGCAGGAGCAAGAAAAGATTGTGCCCCCTACCCGTGGAAGTCAGGCCACCGTCCGTAGCAGGAGCTCTTAAGGTGAGTTGAGGGTACCTTCCTCCAAATGAGTACCCCAGACTTACCGGTGTTTCAGATGCACCAGACTGAAAAGAAACCGAAAAGGCCATCAAGGCTTCCAGCATCTTTCCAGTTAAGCGAAAAAATGGGCAAGAAGCTGAACTGAAAGACCCTGGAATGATTTCAAATTTGATGTGAAAATGTCTTCTTGCATTTCACAAGTTCTACAGTATTGCTGGCCCGTGAGAGGGCTCTATCCATGGATAGGGGATGCCTGTCCATGAACTCTTAGCCTATCTTCAGGTTTCCATAGGGAGGCTGACTTCAAATTTCTCTCTAAAAGAATCCTCAACCCCTCTCTCCATTCTAGCCCCCTGCCCAGAAGAAAGGAAGGGGCCAATCTGATCACTTACAGTTATCTTCAAGTACTTTTACTACCAGTAGGTAACAGCTTGAGAAAATGGCAGGCATCTCCCCCTCACTTTAGCCACTCTGGGACAGGACCCAAAGTTCCCTATAAATCCTGGTCCATGTGATTAACTGGTAAAAGGACAACTACTACCACTACTAAAGCCAGTACAACTTTATATCAACCCAGCCATAGACCCAGCTAGGGGATAAAGGATGAATGAGGCAAATAATCAAACAGTATGAAATAGCAGGCTAAAGGTAAACAAAATACTCTTAGCAAACAGAGCTTTAATGTGTGCCAGGCACTGTTCTAAGGGCTTTACAAATATTTATTCATTTAAATAGCACAATGATCTTAGGATATAAGGTAAAGAGAAAAAAGTAAATTATTTGCCAAAGATCACACAGCTAAAAAGTGATGAAACATAGAAGATTCAAATCCATGCAATCTAGCCTGGTTCCAAAATCTTTGCTCTTAATCACTTGCCAACAATTATTTGTTAATGAGAGTTTTGATATAACTTATTTTACATTAGTTAAATCAAATTTTGTATGGCTTCCTTGTCCTATAGACCTGTAGGGGAAAGTATAGAGTGATTACTGGGCCTCATCTGCACAGAAGGGCCAAGGTCCGGAAAACCACACCCATAAGCCCTAGAATAATTT
>NW_005871108.1:6458911-6474611 GCF_000147115.1 Myotis lucifugus
AACAGTCTCTGTGCTTGGTTCATATTGAGAAAAATAAGTGCTTAAGCTCTCCTCTGATCTCACCATATTAGGACTAGAAAAGACTATACATTCAATTAATTTAAGACCCATTGCTTGATGACCTTGAATATTCCGAGCAGTTATTCCCTGCCCTTCCCCAACTACTTTCCACCCATCCAGATGAGCTAAGAAATTTTGTTTCTGGCAGCATTAACATGTGGTTTTACCATCTCTCCCCAACTTCATCTTCAACCAGTGCTGCTGGATCTCAGTGCCAGTCCTGGTCCCTTATCACTTCCTCTTCAACCTTTACTAAACCTAACTTCCTCAAGACTTTCTTTTTTACCTATCTGCCCAAATCCCAAAGCCAAGCGAAAATTCATTTTAAAAGACGGTGTTTGTACCGCCCGTGTGGCTCAGTGGTTGAGCGTAGACCCATGAACCAGGAGGTCATGATTCTAATCCCTGTCAGGGACCATGTTGGTGTTGTGGGCTCAATCCCCAGTAGGGGGCATGCAGGAGGCAGCTGATCTATGATTCTCTCTCATAATTGATATTTCTATCCCACTCTCCCACTCCCTTCCTCTCTCTGAAATCAATTTAAAAAACACATATTAAAACAAAAGAAAGTCCAGCTGGTGTGGCTCAGTGGTTGAGCATTGACCTATGAGCCAGGAAGTCATGGTTCAATCCCTGATCAGGGCCCATACTGGGATTGCAGGCTCAATCTTCGGCTGGGGCTTGCAGGAGTCAGCTTATCTATGGTTCTTATCATTGATATTTATGTCTCTCTCTCCCTCTCCTTTCCTTTCTGAAATCAATAAAATATGTATATGTTTTAAAAGTATTTATTTTCTTGTCTGATAAAAATAATGCTCAAGTCTCTGGTTGGGTATCAGTTGGTTAGAGCATCATCCTGATATGAGCATCATCAGCCCTAACTGGCATGGCTCAATGGTTAGATCGTAGGCATGGAAAATGGAGGGTCTCAGGTTTAATTCCAGGTCAAAGGCACCTACCTGGGTTTCAGGTTTCATCTCCAGCCCCAGTCATGGTACATGCAGGAGGCAACCAAACGATGAGTCTCTCTCACATTGATGTTTCTCTCTCTATCTCTCTCCTGTGGCCGCAAGGCAGCCAGGGCCATGAGGCAGACAGGGCCGCAAGAGCCGAGGCAGCCAGGGCTGTGAAGGCCTACTCTTGCACGAATTTCATGTATCAGGTCTCTAAGTAATAATATAATTAGCAATAATAAATTTATATGTTAGAAGTTGTTGCTCTGGGAAAAATAATTTTTTAAGAGGAGAGGAGGAGACCTAGCTGGGTGGTTCAGTTGGTTGGAGCATTATCCTGTATACTGAAAGATCCTGGGTTTGATTCCTAGTCAAGGTATATACCTAGGTTGTGTGTTCCGTCTTTGGTCAGAGCTTGTATGGGAGGCAACTGATCAATGTTTCTCTCCCTTCTCCTCTACCTAAAATCATTAAACATGTCCTTGGGTGGGGATCTATTTATATAAAAACCCTGGGTGTAACGCGTCATATCCGAAGCTCGACCAACCGGAGGGAAGTCAATCCTGCAGGGGTCGCCTTGGAAATGGCTGCGCCCTCCCCAAGCTGTTTCCCGCGAGGGCAAGGTTTGAGGCAGGAACCCACCCTCGGAGTGTGGAGGCATATCTTTATAAAGTTTTAATATATTCTATTAGAGGTCGTGGTGGTACTGTTTTACCCACAGCGTCTACAGGAATTGCTACAAACTTACTTCTCGGTCGAAGGACCTTTCATTCCCAATATAAATTACCAATTCCATTAAATGAAACTTCAATTTCTAGACTTGATATAAACAGTGAAGTTGCTAAAACTATTAAAAAGGCCCAACTTCTCATTATCAATGATGCACCATGGCATCTAGTCATGCTATAAACGCCATAGACAGATTACTAAGAGAAATTATGAACTTGGTGGGAAAGTTCTCCTTTTTGGAAAGGATTTTTGACAATGACTCAGTATTGTACTGCATGCTATGCAATCAGCCATAGTACAAACGAGTTTAAAGTACTATAATATTTGGGGATGTTTCAGAAAGTTATCTCTTACAACAAATATGAGATCAGAGGATTCTGCTTATAGTGAATGGTTAGTAAAACTTGGAGATGGCAAACTTGATAGCAGTTTTCATTTAGGAATGGATATTGAAATCCCCTGTGAAATAATTTGTAATGGATCTATTATTTTTTTAAAATATATTTTATTGATTTTTTACAGAGAGGAAGGGAGAGGGATAGAGAGTTAGAAACATCGATGAGAGAGAAACATCGACCAGCTGCCTCCTTCACATCTCCTACTGGGGATGTGCCCGCAACCAACGTACATGCCCTTGACCGGAATCGAACCCGGGACCCTTCAGTCTGCAGCCGACGCTCTATCCGCTGAGCCAAACCGGTTTCGGCAATGGATCTATTATTATTATTTTTTTTTTTCGCTAAAAGTATTACAAAGGGTATTACATAAGTGTCCTTTTTTCCCCCCCACCCTTGACAAGCCCCTGCCCTCCCTTACCCCCCAGTGTCTTATGTCCATTAGTTATGGTTATATGGATGCATACAAGTCCTTCAGTTGATCTCTTACTCCCCTCCCTCCTGTCCCCCAACCCTCCCGGGCCTTCCCACTGCAGTCCGACAATCGGTTTGAGGCAGCTCTGCCACTGTATTTATTATTGTTCAAAAGTTTGTAATGGTCTTAATTATCCATGAAAGAGTGAGATCATGTGGTATTTTTCCTTCATTGACTGGCTTGTTTCACTTAGCATAATGCTCTCCAGTTCCATCCATGCTGTTGCAAATGGTAAGAGTTCCTTCTTTTTAACAGCAGCATAGTATTCCATCGTGTAGATGTACCACAGTTTTCTAATCAACATTCTCCTCACAGTGCAGATACATTCAGTGTTGGACTGGTCCTGAGCAGCATCGTTCTAAGGTGCTGGTAAGCACTATTTCCGTTTTGCTTCTTGTCTTCCTTTGTTGCTGTATATTTCAACAGGAAGCCCTGGCAGCTGTTGGTTAACAGATGTCTTTTGTTAGTGATCAGGTGGCTCCAGCTCACCACAATCACAATCAAAGCTACCGTCCATCTTACTCTGATACAACGGGACTCCTCCGACTCATCGAGGGCGTGCGGGGCCCGCGGACAGCCCCCAGGGTCGGCTCCGGTCTCCGGCTATCCGAGGCTCCCGCTTTGCCGCAGTCGCCGCCATGTAACCCCGACCCGAGAGAGAGGGAGAGGGAGAGCAATGGATCTATTATTGAAGCTACCTTTGGAAATAGTTTATCTATAGTTAATATTAAAAATATATCTAAACGTGTGATTCTTTGTCCAAAAAATGAGCACGTTCAAAAATTAAATGAAGAAATTTTGGATATACTCAATGGAAATTTTCACATATATTTGAGTGATGATTCCATTGACTCAACAGATGATGCTGAAAAGGAAAATTTTCCCATCGAATTTCTTAATAGTATTACTCCTTCGGGAATGCCGTGTCATAAATTAAAATTGAAAGTGGGTGCAATCATCATGCTATTGAGAAATCTTAATAGTAAATGGGGTCTTTGTAATGGTACCAGATTTATTACCAAAAGATTACAACCTAACATTATCAAAGCTGAAGTATTAACAGGATCTGCAGAGGGAGAGGTTGTTCTGATTCCAAGAATTTATTTGTCCTCATCTAACACTGGGCTCCCATTTAAATTGATTCAAGAACAGTTTCCCATGATGCCAGCATTTGCGATGACTATTAATAAATCACAAGGAAAAACTCTAGACAGAGTAGGTATATTCCTACCTGAACCCATTTTTGCACATGGTCAGTTATATGTTGCTTTCTCTCGAAAAAAGCAGTGTTTGCATCACTGTTGTTTTCATATCATGTTTTTGTTGTTTTCACATCATGTTTTTGTCATTTTCATGTTTTTGTTGGTTTATTAAAAAAAAATTTTTAAATATACTTTTATTGATTTCAGAGAGGAAAGGAGAGGGAAAGAGAGATAGGAAACATCGATGATGAGAGAGAATCACCGATCAGCTGTCTCCAGCACGCCCCCTACTGGGGATGGAGCCCGCAACCCAGGCATGTGCCCTTGACTGGAATCGAACCCGGGACCCTTCAGTCCGCAGGCCAATGCTCTATCCACTGAGCCAAACCAACTAGGGCATGTTTTTGTTGTTCTTATATCATGCCTCTGTTGTTATATCATTTGTTACTGTTTATTTATTAATAGATTTATATATTATTTTCATATACATTTTACTAATTTCCTTTCATCTCTCACACTTCTATTATAGAGAAAGGGAAATAGCAATATTAAAATATTTCCGTTAATTAATCCCTTTTAATGTGCATGATTTTCGTGCACCGGGCCACTAGTTGAATAAAATAAGAAAGAAAGAGGAGCGGAGGAGAATAGGGTCACAGTTTTGGATTCAGTTGTCATATTGTCCTTTTGAAAAAGTGACATTTAAGCAGAGACTTGAAGGAGATGAAGGGGTCAGCTATGTGGTTACCTGGAAGAAAAGCATTCCAGACAAAAAGAACAGCAAAGGCTTTGAAAGTGTAAAAGTGCAAAGTCATTGAAGCAGAAGTATGCCCAGAGTTGAGAAACAGTAAGTGATGATGGACAAAGTGAGTAAGGGGAAGTGCTAAGA
Source organism: Myotis lucifugus (assembly GCF_000147115.1). Taxonomy (NCBI): domain Eukaryota; kingdom Metazoa; phylum Chordata; class Mammalia; order Chiroptera; family Vespertilionidae; genus Myotis; species Myotis lucifugus. Next base: position 6,463,615 of record NW_005871108.1, read on the forward strand.
AATGAGGTCAAGTTGAATGCAAACCATGTAGGAATAAGAAAACTTAAAAGCTGCAAGCAGCTCTGAGATCCCATCTCTATGCCTCCACATTTAGAGATGAAAGAAAGCCTCTGTTTCTCCAGTTACAACAGAAAATTATAAAGAGACTAGTGGCCCATTGTACGAAGATTCGCGCAATAGGCCTTCCTTCCCCTGGCTGCCGGCACCATTTTTCCTCCAGCACCCGGGACCTAGGCCTTTGGTCCAGCCGCAGCAGCGAGGTTTGGCTTCTCCACTCCGGCTGCTCAAGCCCCTCCTTTTTTTCCCAGCTCCTTGAGTGGAGGCCAGGGCTGGCTGGAAGCCTGGGTCTCCCCTGGTGACCCAGGCCCCCAGCCACTCCTTGAGTGGAGCCCAGGCTCCCAGACCCTCCTTGAGCGGAGTACAGGGCCAGTGGGAAGCTTGGCTTCCTCCATCTCTGGGAGCAACCCAAGCCTCCTGCTCGCTCCAGCTTCGTGGCCACCGCCTTCTTCAGTCATCTTCAGTCTTAGCTCTGTGCGTATGCAAATTAACCGCCATATTTGTTGGGTTAATTTGCATAGTCGCTCTGATTGGCTGGTGGGTATAGCAGAGTTGCAAAGTGATGAGTGATGGTTAATTTGCATGTTTCTCTTTTATTTGTATAGATCACTGCAACAAGTTTGGATTGCATTAATTCCTGGGCCAATTGCTGTGCTATAAAATGATTGACCTAAACATGTCACATCTTACCCTTTGGGTAAGAGGACAAAGTCTTTTATCAGGAAAAAGAAAATTGTTCTGGTCAAAGATCCCAGTATTATACCCTTTCAACAGATAAGGAAAGGAAGCTCAGAGATGTCTAATGACTTGCCCAATGTCACATACATGTATTAAGGTTATGGGGATTTGAAACTAGATCTGCCTTGAAAACCACTGTTCTTTTCTACAACTTGAACTGGGTACAAATTCAATTGTTATTGGTCCAAAGTCCATGTGCCCAATGCTTTGAAAAGCCAGAATTCAAAATGTCAGAGTTTGCCCTAACTGGTTTTGCTCAGTGGGTAGAGCGTCTGCCTGTGGACCTAAGGGTCCCAGGTTCAATTCTGACCAAGGGCACCTACCTTGGTTGCAGGCTTCTCCCTGGCATGGGCCCTCATCAGGGCTCATGCAGGAGGCAACTAGTTGATGTGTTTCTCTCACATGGATGTTTCCCTTTGTCTCTCCCTCTCTCTTTTACTCTCTCTAAAAAAAAAAAAAAAGAAAAGAAAAAAATCAATGGAAAAAATATCCTCAGATGAGGATTAATAAAAAACAAAATGTCAGCCCTAGCTGGCTTGGCTCAGTGGATAGAGCATCAGCCTGCAGACTAAAGGGTCCCAGGTTCGATTCCGGCCAAGGGCACATGCCTGGGTTGCAGGCTCAATCCCCAGTGGGGGGCATGCAGGAGGCAGCCGATCAATTATTCTCTCTCATCATTGATGTTTCCATCTCTCTCCTTCTCCCTTCCTCTCTGAAATCAATAAAGAAATATATTAAAAAACAAAAAACAACAACAAAATGTCATAGTTTGAAGTAAGGAAAGGCTTACTTCAAGAAAGTGCCAATTGACAAAATGGGAGCCCTAGTGGTGCCTCAAATCCATCTTAAGAAAGTACAGAGTTCAGTCTTCATTTGAGTCAAGGGAAGGCAAAATGGGAGGGGCAAGAGGTGATTGATCTATTGATTTGGAAGAAGGAGGGAGCAGAAAACACCCAGTCAGAACAACATAAAGAGAAAGGAAACTTAAAAAATGAGGATAGCCAAACCGGTTTGGCTCAGTAGATAGAGCGTCGACCTGCGGACTGAAGGGTCCCGGGTTCAATTCCGGTCAAGGGCATGTGCCTTGGTTGCGGGCATATCCCCAGTAGGGGATATGCAGGAGGCGGCTGATAGATGTTTCTCTCTCATCGATGTTTCTGGCTCTCTATCTCTCTCCCTTCCTCTCTGTAAAAAAAATCAATAAAATATATTTAAAAAAAAATGAGGATAATTTTATGGGGTCTCTGGGGCAACATTAAGTGTACCAACATTTACATTATAGAGGTACCAGAAGGAGAAGAGAGATAGCAGGTAATTGAAAATTTATTTGAAGAAATAATGATGAAAACTTCCCTAACTTGGCAAAGGAAATAGACATACAAGTCCAGGAAGCACAGAGAGTCCCAAACAAGATGAACCCAAAGAGGCCCACACCAAGACATATCATAAATAAAATGCAAAGAGGTAAAAGACAAAGAAAGAATCTTAAAAGCAGCAAGGAAAAAAAACACAGTTATATATAAGAGAGCTCCCATAAGACCGTCAGCTGATTTCTCAACAGAAATGTTGTAGGCCAGAAGAGATTGGCACAAAATATTCAAAGTGATGAAAAGCAAGGAACTACAATCAAGGTTACTCTGCTGAACAAAGCTATTATTTAGAATCGCAGAGAATATAAAGAACTTCCCAGACAAGAGAGAGCTAAAGGAGTTCATCACCACCAAACCAGTATTACAAGAAAATGTTAAAAAACTTCTTTAAGCAGAAGAAAAAAATAATATAAAAATATGAATAATAAAATGGCAATAACTACATACCTAACAATTATGTTAAATGTAAATGGATTAAATGAATATTACTCAGCCATTTAAAAAATGAAATCTTTAAATTCCACATGCTTAATTTATTTATTCATATATTTTTTATTGTTGATAGTAGGGACAGGAGTACCAGAGAGAAGTGTTGAAAACGAACTATTGAGGACTTGGAATGACATTCCAGAAAACTTTTTCTGTTTAAAAAACTTTGCAACAGCGTTACTCTCCATGTTTTCATCCACATACGTTTGTGAATCTTTGTTCTCAGTGATGAATTTTGTTAAGTCTCGTAATAGGAGTAGCCTGATGGATGAAAGTAGTAGCTCGTGCATATCTCTGAAGGTCACGAAATATAAACCTGATGTAAAATCTCTGTCATCAGTGATGCAGCAGCAAAAGTCCCACTGATAATATCAAACAGTCATAAATTTTTCTGTTGGACTATCAGTGTACATGTATACATTAAAAAATAAATGTATTTTTCATCATCATATTCTGTGTTTTTGTCGCTCAAATGAATTTTATTATTTCTTCAAGGTTCTTCACATACGTACACCTTAAGAGATATCAAGTAGGCGTAACATGTTCTCAAAAAATTAGGGTTGGCACACAAGAATTTTGAGTCAGAGATTTTGCTGGTTTTGGCACACACTCACAAAAAGGTTGCCCACCCCTGGCTTAGGCTTAGGGTATTTGGCAGATGCTGATTGGTGGTTCAATGTATAGTCCATATAACAGTGGTTCTCAACCTGTGGGTCTTGACCCCTTTGGCAGTCGAACAACCCTTTCACAGAGGTCACCTAAGACCATCCTGCATATCAGATATTTACATTACGATTCATAACAGTAGCAACATTACAGTTATGAAGTAGCAACGAAAATAATGTTATGGTTGGGTCACAACATGAGGAACTGTATTTAAAGGACCAAAAGGTTGAGAACCACTGCCATATAAGGTACATGGTTAGGCACTCAGGTATTTCCCACCAGTTGGGGGAAGGGAGGATCTATCATTTGGAGACAAGGCCTTTAAAGAGGTAATTAAGGTTAAATGAGGTCATATGGGTGGGGACCTAATAGGACAGATATCCTCATAAGAAAAGACACCAGAGATCTCTCTTCTCCCTGTTGAGCACACAGAGGAAAGACCATCTGGAAGACAGGAAGACAGGTCTTACCAGAAACCAACTGTGCTGGCACCTTGTCCTTGAAGAACTTCCAGCCTCCAGACTGGGAAAAATTAATTTCTTTGTTTTAGCCACCCAGTTCATAGTATTTTGTTATAGCAGCTCTAGCCAACTAATATACAGGGACAACATATTTGTACTGTGTGATATCCGATCCTGTGTTGATGACCTAAGATTGGACATTTTGACTTAGTGGTTCCCAATCTTTGGGTCCCAGGCTTCTTTTGTCTTTCATTAAAAAAAAAAAATTATTGATTGATTTGAGAGAGAGAAGAGGGAGAGAGAAACATTGATTTGTTGTTTGTTCTGTTGTAGGCACCAGGTGTTAGATTGGTGGAGTCAGACCAAACCTGGGTTCAGCAACCTCGGTACTTGAGTTGTGGCTAGGAAAGAATTCAAAGCCAAGACTCTAACTATAAAAGAACATTTATTTGGTAAAGCAGAGAGATAGAAAAAGTAATTACTAGAAGGAATGGGCTTAGGAAATAAGAGATAAAGGAAGGGACCTTGAAACTTGTGAGGAAGTATGGTAAGGCGCCTGGAGGGGTGGAGGGTGGAAGGGAAGGGAAAGGGAAAGGCAGGGTGTGCTCCAGGAAGGTAGAGTCCTCTGGGCCATCGGTCATTAAGGGTTTTATGGGTGGAGATTTTAGGGGAGGTCCCAGGGAAAGTTCTTAATAGAATATTCAGCAGTTTTCTAGGTGTGTCCTTTCAGGGTTGTGGTCTCCACTGATTGATTGACCAGCACCAGGGCAGGGGAGGTCATTACGCAATACAGCTGGTCCTGATGTCAGCTCTGGCTGGTTTTGTTGCTTTTCTGGGCCTAGAGCTGAAATACAACTGAGGCCTAGATGTTATCTCTAGGGAGGAAAGATCAGGGGGTCCAAACCGAATGACCATCCATATCTGAGGGGAGGAAAAGTCACCTTGGGGGTGAGGGCCCATCCTACAAATGTCCGTTGCTAGGCACCTGGGGCTTTCCACCCTGGTGACCTTCTGTACCTGGCCCATCATCATTGTTCTACTCGTGTCTGTCTAACTGCCTACCACAGTTCCACTTATTTATGCATTAATTGGTTGCTTCTTGTATATGCCCTGACCGGAGATTGAATCCATAACCTTGGCATATTGGGACCATGCTCTAACCGAGCAACCAGCCAGGCCTGGGTCCCAGGATTCTGATGGCCATGGGGTTGGTTATTCCCAAGAATCCCTGTACTATTGGATATCATGCAAAATAGTCTCACACATACTTGTCTGTGTCTAAGTGTGCTATTGATAGGGGGCAGAGATAGAATGTTGGGGAACCAGCTAGAATTGTAAGAAATATTAATCATGCTCTGTTAGCCGTGATTGTTTAGTTCTAATGACAGCTGCACCCAGGAGTTCACCTGGAAATGTAGCCCATTCTCCTCATCAGGGAGCTGCCTATTATCATGGAAAGATTAACAACTTTGCTGCAGAAACCAGAATTGCCAGCCATTTGAAGACCCCCAGCCTTTGTATCACTAAGTCCTTTGAAGACCCCTGTCCTTTTGCATCCCTTTGAAGACCCCAGCCCTTGCATATCACTAAGCCCTTTGAAGATCCCTAGCCCTCTGCTTACTTGTTAACTGCCAATTTGGCATACCCTTTGGCTACTTCCCCATGTAATCTTTTGTCCTTTTACCCAATATAAGTAGGTGGCTTTTCGTGGGGTGCAGAGCAGATTTTTGTGGATGACTTTTTGTGGATGCTGCTCTCCCGTACTGCAGGCAGTATTGGAATAAATGCTCATAATGATTCAACCCTGTCTCTGCTTAATTGACACAAGCAGTGACAGGCAACACGGACCAATTGTTTGTCTGGTTACACTATCATTATTGACACAATACATATTGATTCAAATGTTATGGAAGCCTTCTATCATTTCTTTTTACATTCCTTCCTCAAAGTTAAACCTCTTTAACTAGGAAAATAGTTGCAGAATTTCTATAAAGGTAGTGCTTAAAGTCAGTAACCTGGGTGGGACCAGAAGATTTGCCTCTGGAGGTTCATTTGCATAACAAACATATTGTATGTACCTATATTGTGAGTTAAAGCAGACCAATAAACATGATAGTGTTTAAGATGCTCTTATTCACATTTTTTTACAAGACTGAAAACCTCGATTACCCCTATTAGAGATGCTCATTTACAGTTGAGGTAGTTGCAGGAAAGTGAACTTCCCCTTCTAGTGCAGTTCTGAAAATCAGGAAGGAAATTGATATTAGATTCTGGGGAGGAAAACAGTATTCCTTGGGGAACTGGTTAAGGTGGCACTGCATCTTTAGGGAATTGGTGGAAGGCGTCTAAGGTGGTAAGTTTATGGAAAGTACAGCAAAGGTGAGGAATTTGGGCTTCCTGGGAGGCAACTGGAAGAGAGGCAAAAATCACATAAAGAAAAAGAACAGTGTTTAGTTGGTATTAAAAGAAACTACAGCCCAGCTGGTGTGGCACAGTGGTTGAGCATTGACCTGTTGCAGAAGGCCAAAGAAATACCAAGCACGCTTCCTAGAGAAAGGGAGGGACCCCATTTATTAACACTAGCGGACTCCGGGAATAATTTCCAAATCAGAGTGAAGAAACATGCAGAGAGCCTGTCTATATTTATCCCGCTGGGGTCTTTGTCTTGCAGATATGCCCCCTGCCCCCTTCGTGGTCCTACAGGAAGGCCCCCAGGTGTCAGGCCACATCTGATGGTCCGTCCTGGCACCCCCATAACAACCCTCCCCACCCCAGGGCAGTGCATTGTTCACAGTTTCATAACAACCCTCCCCACCCCAGGGCAGTGCATTGTTCACAGTTTCTATGGCCTGACACGCCTTGCAAGACCAGTTTCCTCTTCAGACCTATGAACCAGGAGGTCACAGTTTGATTACCGGTCGGGGCATATGTCTGGGTTGCATGCTAGATTCCCAATGTGGGATGTGCAGGAGGCAGCCGATCAATGATTCTCTTTCATCATTGATCTCTCTCTCCCTCTCCCTTCCTCTCTGAAATCAATAAAAATATATTTAAAAAATAAAAAAGAAACTACAATCACAGCATACTGATTCAGGTAGCAATCCAAACAGTGTCCCACTGGGGAACAAAATCAGAGGTTTTTAAAGGCAAAATGGGGAGGTTTGCATATGTCATTCACAAAGAATTCTAATTGGTGCTGGAAGCAGAAAGTTAAGCGTGGCTAAACAAAACTGATTGCTAGGGTCATCACTAAGTAAAAATCTGTCTCTGTGACAAGCTGCAGATGTTCTTGTTTTGGAATATTTATGGTATTGCCCAGTTCAAGAGTTTAAGACCCACTTCCTTCATGGCCTTCCAACTCATTTTAAAGCTTTTTAAGTGACTCTGTTTTATTTGACTTTTCACAGAGGGGTTGGAAGAGAAGGATTGAATAAAGGGAAAAAGACTGTCATTGGAACATGGAAATCTTTCAACAAGCTGAGTTTTTTCTGTGTGTGATGGGGGTAGGAAGATCTGCTCCAAAACAGAAACAACAAATGAGGGTGTTATGCCCAGATTTCAAGATCCCCAATAGACAATCAGGGAGCCAGCCAAGTCTGATGCAAAAGCAGAGAGTCCTTTATTATTATTACAGACCCGGGTCTGGCTCCCAGCCTCTTCCAACGCAACGGCAAGAGGAGAGAGAGGCTTCCGTGGGAAAAAATGGGGTTTTAATAGGGGGGTGGAGTGAGGGGAGGAGAGATGACCGTGGGCCCTGCCGATTGGCCAGGCGCAAGTCGGGTCTTGTTACACAGGCTATGGCGCGCATGTCCTTTGATTGTCATTGGTCAGTTTAAAGAAATCCCGGGTGTAGCCAGCAGAGGCCTGGGCTTCCGGGAAGAAGGTACCTTCCTGAGCACATGGCTACTGCCCAACATGGAGGATACAGGGCAAGATGGAGGGCATAGCCCTCGCCCTTTCAGAGGGAACTTCCCAAGAAAAAGGAAGAGAGAAGCTTGAGGGAGAAAACAGCCCGAGACCACCCCAGAAATAAGCTTATGGTGGGAGGGGGAGGGGGGTAAGAAAAGGAAAAAACAGAATTAGGTAAATCTGAGTCAACCCAGGATATTCCTCAAAAAACTTGGTAGATTTTACAGAATAAAAATTGGGGCCTGGTTAGTGGGGCTAATAAGTGGTTGAACCAAGAGGTCGCTGGTTCGATTCCGGGTCAGAGCACATTCCAAGGCCCCAGGCTCTATCCCCAGTGGGGGTTTTACAGGAGGCAGCCGATCTCATCCATGTTTCTATCTTTCTATCCCTCTCCCTTCCTCTCTTTAAAATTAATAAAAACAAACAAATAAACATATTTAAAAAATTGGGTTTCATCCATTGAGTTTGTTTTGCAAGATGAAAAAATTCTGGAGATTAGTTGCACTACACTGTGAGTGTACTTAATGCTACTGAACTGTATAGTTAAAAATGGTTAAATGGTAAATTTTATGTTATACATATTTTACCAGACAAAAATCCCAACTTCATTGAATTTTTTAAAAGTTGGGCAAGTTACTTAAAATCTCTAAGCTTTAATTTCCTCTTGTATAAAACAGGTTTATTGTAGGGTTTTATGAGAATTGAGACTGACACATGGAAAATGCTCAATACATGTGAGATATAGTTATTATAAAAAGCATTTCTGAGTCTCCTTCTTCAACTAGTTAATTCAACAAATGTCAAGTATATAGTTGCTCTTTTTTTTTTTAGAGAGAGAGAGGAAGGGAGAGGGAGAGAGAGAGAAAAACATCGATTATTTGCCCCAACTAGGGATCGAACCCACAAACCTTCAGTGCACGGGACGAGCTCCAGCCAACTAAGCCACATTGGCCAGAGCAAGCCTATATTTTCTTTAATGCATCATTTTGCACTCTGGGAAAATCACAAGGAAATAAAAAGTACCACATGAAGCTTATATACAGGGGTAGGCAAAAGTAGGCTTACAGTTGTAAGTACTTGAAACAGAGTTTATTCTTGTATTATTATTATTATTGTGTTATCTATTTGATTATTTGTTTTTATTATTATTACCATATTCAACTATATGCAATTACTAAAACTACTAGTGGTGGAATTCAGATAATACATGGGTAGCTTATAAGTGCTGGGGAGAAAAATAAAGCAAGTTAAGATTATAGGAGAGGCTGGGTTGGTCTAAAAATTGCTGTGACCTAACACTTGAGCAGAGACCCAAATGAAGTAAGGGAGCCTATCTGGTTCTCCACTATGTGATGACTAACGTTAGTATTCTAACAATTGTGCATCATGATGTTACAAATAATGCCTGATTTTTTTTTAATGCCCAATTCTTAACTTTGCAAATATTAGACCCACTAAACAAAATATAGTCCAAATGCCATTATCTGAAAGAACTTTAACCAACTCCCCCAAAACCCTGTTAATTTTTCTTTGTTTGATGATAAAATAACATAAATAATGGTACACTCATATGTGAGAACACAAGTATTAGAATTTGTTCATAGAATACTTTAGAGATTGCAAAGATGACTCTGATATATTAAGTGATACATATCATCCATTTTTAGCTACTAGTAAACAATATATGACATATGCATTGAAAAAAGTCTAGGAAGATTCACATCGAGAAGTGGCTATAATGTGGAGCAAATGGAACTCTTACACACTGCTGGTGGCGATGTAAAATGGTCCACTTTGAAAAAGGACATGGCAATATCTTATGAAATTAAACATATATTTACCATTTGGCCCAGCAAACCAATTACTCTTAGGGAATAAAAAAGAAATTAAAATATACCTTCACCTGCTCCCTGCTCATAGCCTCCATGCTTTGCTCCACTCCTACATGGCAAAAATGTCCCACCCTACAGAGAACGTGTAGTGCATTGTTTGGTGCATAATTATATAACTATATATAATTAATAAAATTCATCAAACTGTACACTTAAAACGAATGCATTTTATTCTATGTAAATTATACCTCAATAAAGCTGGAAAAAATCATAGTTTAAACTATGTATAAGATTTGTACAATTCCCTTCATGTGAAAAATCTACACTAATAAAAGAGAAACATGGTAATTAGCGTACGACCGCTACCCTTTTCATTGGCTAATCAGTGAGTATATGCAAATTAACTGTCAGCCAAGATGGCGGCCGGCAGCCAGGCAGCTGGAAGCGAACATGAGGCTTGCTTGCTTCAGTGAAGGAGGACTCCAACATTCCCCGCCTGCGCTGCCAGCCTCTGAGCTGGCAGTTTGAAACTTTGTAACAAATATAGAAGCTAAACAAAACCGCAGGGATCTCAGAGCTGGAGTTATACATTGTTTCGATTATAGAACGCAAACAAACCAGATACCTGCTTTCAGCAGCGGAAGCCTCAGAGCTAGAGCCAGAGCTAAAGCTGGCCCAGAATAAAAGAAAAAAAAAGAAAAAAAGGAGCGGTTGGGAGCTTCAGTCAATCGCCAGCCTTAAGGCAGCCCTCTGCCCCTCACCCAGACTGGCCAGGCACCCCAGTGGGAACCCCCACCCTGAAGGGTGTGTGACCAGCTGCAAACAGCCATCATCCCCTCATCCAGGCTGGCCAGGCATCCCAGTGGGGACCCCCACCCTGATCCAGGACACCCTTCAGGGCAAACCAGCCTGCCCCCAGGCCTCTATCCTATATAGTAAAAGGGTAATATGCCTCCCAGCACCGGGATCAGAGGAGCAGCGAGGCCTCCTGGCACCGGATCAGCGTGACAGAGGGCAGCGTCCAAACCCCCTGATCGCCCTGCGGCTCTGTGTGTGACAGGATGCGGTGTCCCAACCCCCTGATTGGCCCTGCTCTGTGTGTGACAGGGTGTGGTGCCCCAACCCCCCCCCCCCCCCACAGGTCCTGCTCTTGTGTGTGACAGAGTAGAGCCATAACCTCCCCATCGGCCTTGCCCTGAGTGAAGAGTGTGGGCGACCCAACACCCTGATCGGCTCTGATCTGTGGTGTGATAGAGGGTGGCGCCCCCACCCCCTGATCCGCCCTGCTCTGTGTTGGACAGGGGGCGGGGCCCTAACTCCCCTATAGACACTACTCTGTGAGTGACAAGGGGGGAGCTCCCCCACCCCCTAGATGCTACCTGCTCTGTGCATGATATAGGGGAAGCTCCCCCATCCTCCTGATGGGCCCTGCTCTGTGAATAGAATGGGGTAGCTCCGAACCCCCAATGGGCCCT
>NW_005871108.1:6474754-6545128 GCF_000147115.1 Myotis lucifugus
CCCCAACCCCCCAATCGGCCCTACCTGAACGTGACTGAGGGTGGCATCGCACCTCCCAATCCGCCCTGCTCTGTGCATGACGGGGGCGGCGCCCCAACTCCCCAATCGCCCTGCTCTGAGCCTGCCCAGGGGCTGCACCTAGGGATTGGGCCTGCCCTCTGCCACCCGGGAGCAGGCCTAAGCCACCAGGTCGTTATCTCCCGAGGGGTCCCAGACTGCGAGAGGGCACAGGCCGGGCTGAGGGACCCCCCCCCTTCCCCCCGAGTGCACAAATTTTTGTGCACCGGGCCTCTAGTAATAATAATAAAACATTAAAAACATTTAAAAAGTGACCTCTGGCCCTAGCTGGTTTGGCTCAGTGGATACAGCTTCAGCCTGTGGACTGAGGGGTCCCGGGTTCAATTCTGGTCCAGGGCACATGCCCGGGTTGCAGGCTCAATCCCCAGTAGGGGGCGTGCAGGAGGTAGCCTATCAATGATTCTCTCTCTCATCACTGATGTTTCTATCTCTCTCCCTCTCCCTTCCTCTCTGAAATCACTAAAAATATATTTTTAAAAAGAGGTAAAAGTTTAACAAATAAACAAACAAACAAATAAAAAGTGACCTCTGGTGGGAATATAGTGTTTATTTTTTGCTTCTATATATTCTAATTTTTTTTACAATGTTATTTTCTATAGTAAGTCAATTATTTTCTGAAGTGCTGATGACTTAACTGAATAGAGAGGTCTTAACTTGGTTTGGTGATACAGTGTCAGGGAGGATATTTGAATTTGGATTTCCATACTCTTGGTTATTCTACTTTTTTTTTTAATGGGGAAAGACAGTCTTCAATAAATGGTGTTGGGAATAATGGAAAGATACATGTAAAAAAATGAAACTAGACCACGAACTTACACCATATACAAGAATAAGCTCAAAATAGATAAAAGACTTAAATGTAAGTCGTAAAACCATAAAAATCCTAGAAGAAACATAGGTAGTAAAATCTTAGAGATGGCTTTTAGTAATATTTTTTTTTCTGAAAGGGAACAAAGGAAAAAATAAACAAACGTGACTACATCAAACTAAAAAGTTTTTGCACAGCAAAGGAAATCATCAACAAAATGAAAAGACAACCAACTGAATGATAGAACACATTCATCAATGATACATCTGATAAGGAGTTAATATCCAAAATTTCCTCAACTTTAAATTGAAGTTATTGTATATAAGTAGATGGTTTGCCATAAGGTTGGGTAACTTTGTATAAAGTTGGGTTAACAGCTGAACTTGAATTAGTTTTTTAAAATAACAGCTTTATTGAGATACTAGGGGCCCAGTACATGAATTCGTGCACCTTGAAAGAAACTGTGGGCCATGAGGCTTCAGTGGGCACCGGGGTGGGTCTTGGCCCATCCTTTGTGCCCCTGCCCAGCCCCGGTCCCCTGTCTGACAGCAGTCCCTCTCCTGCTGCTGCTCCCACGTACTGATGGCGCTGGCCCCGCTCACACCCACTGATGGTGAGAAGCGATTGGGGCCAGTGCTGGCACTGCCCCAATCGCTCCCCCAGGAGCAGGGGGAGGTAGAGAAGCCCTCAGGGGCAATTGGGGCTGGCAGCTACCATGCGCACCCACCGACAGCGCCAAGCAATCAGGACCGGCGCTGGGCGCTGGTAGTGGGTGCAAGCGGCGGCTCTGGCACCAGCTGTGAGTGCAAGTGGGGCCAGTGATGGCAGTGGGTACATACCCCTGGTCCAGGTGCATGAGGGGGGCAGCCAATCCACGTTTCTTTCTTTCTCTCTCCCTTCCCTCTCTAAAAATCAATTAAAAAACAATTTAAAAAAATAGGCTAGGATGCTTAACAAAACTGTTCGTATGCCACAGTATTGAATCTCTTTGGTTAATAAGTCCTCAAAGATTAATCTTACCATTGGGAAATTTGTTGGAACCACCACTTAGATATAGTACCCGAAACCTTAGGAGTATTATTCTCTTAACATATTAAGGGTCTGTCATTGATGCCAAATAATCTCTCTTGTATTATCAGTCACCCCACCTGGAATCTATTACCATTAATCCTGTCTGGAAAGTCATCTTCCTTATTAAGCCATATCTGACTGGGACCCCTCCCCCTCTCACCCCCTCTCCCCCATACAGGCCAAGTTAGGTGACCCTCTATAGTTCCTCTTTGGCCCCCACTATCAGTATCTATCTTAAAGTGTACAGCTCTTCTTGCCTGGGTGTTTCCTTAATTCAGGAATTGGCAGAATTGACATCTTTGGCTGGATAATTCTTTGTTGTGGGGCTTTACTGTGCATTGTACCATGTTTAGCACCATTCCTGGCTTCTACAACCTGGATACCAGTAGCACTACCCCTCACCCTGCCCCATCCAGGTATGACATTCAAAATTGCAAAAATGTCTCTCCTCATTGCCAAATGTCCTATAAGGGGGTAAAATTACCCCAATTAAAATTCACTAACCTAATTAGTCTTTCATATAAATCTTCCTCTAATTCATTCTTTGCACATCTTCCACATTTCTAAACCTTGCTATTCAAAGTGTACTTTAAAAAATATATTTTTATTGATTTCAGAGAGGGAGAGATAGAAACATCAATGATGAAAGAGAATCATTGATAGGCTGCACGCCTCACACTTTTTTTAAGGGAGAGAGAAACATTGATTTGAGAGTAGAACGTTGATTGGCTGCCTCCTGCACACCTCCTACCGGGGATGAAGTCCGAAACCCAGGCGTGTGCTCTGACCAGGAATCAAACTGGCAACCTTTTGGTGCACGGGATGACGCTCAACCAACTGAGCTACACCAGCCAGGGCCCAAGTGTACTCTTTTGAAAACTAACAACACTGGTGTTATATGGGAGCTTGTTGGAAAAGTAAAATCTCAGGCCCAACCTAAGATCTACTGAGTTAGACTGCATTTTAAACAAGATTAATAATCAGTAAACTTTGAGAAGCACAGTCAGGTCTCTTAAGTGCTTAAGGGTTGGAACTGAAGTTAAAAACAAAATCCCTAGGTCCTTCCCCAGGTGATTATCATTCTATTGGTCAATGGTGGGGCCTAAGAAACTGTATTGTTAATACAGATAGGTGTCTAGGGTAATCCTTATCCTTGGGCAAGCATAAGGATTAGAAAACTGCTGCTCTGAAATAGACATCAGATTTTGTCATTATCCACTTAAAGCTAAAACCTCTTTAGTGTCTCCCCATGGCCTATTGCAGTGGTTCTCAGCCTTAGGTGTTCACACCTAGGGAGTATTTAAAAATCCTGATGCTAGGCAGTTTTCAAATAAATTAAATCAGAAATCTCTGGGGAAGGGACCCATCTTTTGGTGTGTTTTTCAAAGCCTCCAAGTTGCGGCCAAGTGGAACAGTGGAAACAGTGGAAATGATTAAGCCTGAGCTCCTTAACCTGGCTTAAAAAGCCTGACTATGAAAAGCCTTACCTACCCTTCCAGCCCTATTTTGCACATTTTTGCATATGCACACTACACTCCAGCCTCACTAAACTACCTGCAACTCTCAAAACCTATAGTACGTTCATGCCTCTGGGTCTTTGTACAGGTTGTGCTCTCTGAATACTTCTACTGCCCTGGCAAACAGTTATGTACCCCTAAGAACTAAATTACCACTTAGCTTTCCCTTTAGGGACCTGACACACTTACCCAGGCAGAGTGAATCATTCCCTTCTCTGTGCTAACACCATTCCTCTTCATAGAGCTTTATTACTATAATTATCACATTATATTAATGGGCTACAAATATTATACCTTGAGGACAGGAACTATGTGTGGTTCATGTTTACATCCCTAACACCTAGCAAAGGGCCAGGAATAGAGTATGCAGCCATTAATATTTGTTGACTTAAAGGAACAAAAACAAAACAAGCAGGATTATTACTTTCCTTTTTCTTTTTTAAAAAGCCACATCAAAATATTTTTTCCGCCATTACCATTTATCATCCCCATACCCTCTCCCACCTCCACCTACTCACCTCCCCCCATTAAAATCTTAATTAGAAAAGAATTTTTAAGCTGTGAATCTCACTTGGATAAATATACCCAAAAGCATTCCTAAGAGAGAAATAAGCCTTTTCCTTAATCCAGTATCAATTAATTTAGTCCACATGTTCATTCTAAGGCCTTTTAAAAATCAAAATGAAATTCACCTAACATAAAATTAACCATTTTAAAGTAAAATTCAATGTCATTTAGTAAATTCACAATGTTACCCAACCAACACCTATATTAGCTCCAGAATATTTTCATTACCCGAAAGAAAACTCTGCACCCCTCAAGCAGTCACTCACTCCCATTCTCTTCGTAGCTCTTAGAAACCACCAAGAACATTAATTTTTAGGTTACATTAAACTGTTCAAAAGATACAAAGCAGATATTTAAAGAGATGTAGATTCTAAAATGGCTGCACAATTGCTTCTAGATACACAGAAAAGAGCACAAGTATAGTTTTTCAATAATTTCAAAAACTCTAATGTTTTATTAACAATTTTATGTACAATTGATACCAAGTTTTGAAAACTGACTGATAAACATTTCCAGAGTTTCTTATATAGTCAATGTACAAATACTCACTTATATTCTGCACATTAATAATGAAGACAAAAATGATACAATAGTTATAGCTACATTAAAATATATACAAGGATTCAACACACACTTGATGTTATTTGGCTTATAACTGTGTAGATACTACACACAAAAAAGGATGATGTAATTTTAAGAAAAGTAAGATGTGAACAAAATAACTTTTCTTCTTACAATTTAAAAATAAAAATCCTGACAATAATTACTAATTTATAGGCAAATATTAGACTAATTCAAATTAGCCAGGGTTAGACATAGGTTAAATTAAACACTTTGCATTTTTAAAAAATATATTTTTATTGATCTCAGGAAGGAAGGGAGAGGAAGAACGATAGAAACATCAATGATGAGAGAGAATCATTGATTGGCTCCTCCTGCAGGCCCCCTACTAGGCATAGAGCCTGCAACCTGGGCATGTGCCCTTGACCGGAATCGAACCTAGGACCCTTCAGTCTGCAGGCCGACGCTCTGTCCACTGAGCCAAACCGGCTAGGGCACACTTTACATTCTTAAAAATAAGATGTTCAGTCCAAAAAATATACAATTGATAACATTTTCTGAAAAAAAATAATTAAGAATGGCTTAACCATATTCTTCCAGATTTTGAAAACACACTAGAAAAAGTGAATATCGAATAGTTGATTCTTTGGAAAGCTGCACTACCCCTACCTAGTACTGACTGGAAAACATCCTTATGGGGCCCCAGTGATCAGATCCTAATGGGAAACTCACAATGAAAAACTAATACTGAAAACAAAGAGAAGAAAGTAATAACCAGTTGTTTTATTGATGTAACTTATAAGGTATGAAAAGATATTAATGTAGTTTAGAAAAAGGCTCCACTAGCCCAGGCCGGTGTGGCTCAGTTGGTTGGTAGCTTTGATTTCTGATTAGGACACATGCCCTGGTTGAGGGCTTAATCCCAGGTAGGAGACATGCAGGAGGCAGTCCATGAATGTTTCATTCACATCAATGTTTCGCTCTTGCTCTTTGTCTCTCTTCCTTTTCCTTCTCTCTCTCTCTCTCTCTCTCTCTCTCTCTCTCTCTCATTAAAAAAAAATCTTAAAAAAAAGATTTAACTATTAGGGAATTAATTAGACATTGAGAATGACTCATCTTATGATGACCTCAAAAGTAGTATTTCACACATTATCAGGGTGCTAACTCACTAAGTAGGAAATTTAGTTTCTAAAAACTCTTATCTGCATTTTATTTTACTGGTTTGAGAAGCAGCTTTCTATTTTGAGAATTACATGATATAATATAATCATATATAGTTAAGTTAATGGTTCAGAAGCAAAATGATAATAGTTTAAAAAAAGGAGCAAGACCCTTTTCATTAGGTTGTGACACCAGGCTAAGAGGGCTTAGGGTTGGAAAGCAAGAAGTGTGGGTAATGCATGGGCTCAGGTTAAATCTGTTTATGCTCAAGGAGAGGAAGGGATCTAGAGAACCAAGAATAGTAGCGGCACCTGGATGTGGAGTTACCACAGTGGGTCAGAAACAGGCTGGTGCAACAACCTCTGGCCCAACTGCCATGGGAACCAACCCCTACTCAATATGAAATTGAGAACACAAATATCTCAAAGCATGTTTACCAAAAATAGACTATTGACCCTCATATTACAAAGCACAGAAGGAGGAGACATTTGATTATTTTAAAAAGTAAGCTAAAAAATTAGATTTCTCCTTACTTCATCTTAAAAACGAACCCAAGGAACAAACATTAAAAAAATTCTAGGACAATTAATATGTTTAAAGGCACTTAAAACATTCCTTTCTTTCCTTTTTGTTGTTGATCCTCACCCAAGGATATTTTCCCATTGATTTTAGAGAGAGTGGAAGGGAGGGGGAGAGACAGAGAGAGAAATATGGATATGAAAGAGACACATCAATTGGGGATCGAGCCTGCAAACGAGGCATATGCTCTTGACTGGAATCGATCCCCAGACCCTTCAGTCCCCAGGCCAATGCTCTATCCACTGAGCCAAATCAGCTAGGGCAAAAACATTCCTTTCTAATCCAACTCAAAATACATCTCTGTCAACTACATTTTGCATGAATGTTTAAAAAAAAGTGTATAATTTTCGTGCAATTTTTCTTATAATTCAGTGATATTTACCATATACAAGGTTGAAAGTTCTGAAGGATAGAGCCCCAACTTTATGCAAAACAACCTGAAAGTGCTTTTACCACAAAACAGGAAAGGCACTAATGGTTTGCTCTTTCACTGACAACATCTTGTAGTCTTTTAAGTAAAACATCATCATTTTCTTGACAGAGGCGTTTGGCAGGTGATTCTGCATCACCATCAATGGCTATTGCTCGCTTCTTGGTTCTCTGTTCACCTTGCCTTATCATGTTGTTGATATCTTTCAAACTCTGTGCAAAAATAGAGGACATGCATGAGCAAAGGGGAAAAGGGAACTAGCACCAAAGAACGAAGCTAACTGCTTTTTCCTGCCCTCTATCCTGCTGGGGTACAGATTATTTTTTAAAAATCAAGGTTAACTGAATAAGGGTAATTAGAACTAATCTTTTCAGGAGTTTTTTAAAAAAACGAATTTACCTTATAGCAGTCGTTCCCAGTGTGAACATAGAACAGATGCAGCAGAAGCATCTAGGAATGTATTAGAAATGCAAATTCTCATGCGTAATCCTACTGACTCAAATGTTGGGGGTAGGGCCTAGCAATCTGTTTCACCCCTCCAGTTGATTCTGATGCTCCCTATAGTTTGAGGTCCTCCTCTTAAAGCAATGCTTTTGAAATTTTATGTACCTACTAATCATCTGGGGATCTAGTTGAAAATACAGACTCAGATTCAGTAGGGCTAGTGTGAGGCCTGAGCTTGCATTTCTAAAATGCTCCCAAGTGATGCTGATGTTGCTGGTCTGAAATCCACACTCTCAATAGCAAGGCATTACAGAAGTGTTTCCTAAAAGCTGTGCATCACAACTGTGTAGAGCTAACTGCTAAAATTTTGTCACTCAGTAGGTCTATGGGACAGGTATCTTGTCTTCAAGAAGCTCCCTAGGTGATCCTGACCCATGTTTTGAAATCATTGCCTTAGAAATCAATTGGTGCCATCTTTGATTTCATGCATCTTGTAAACATCCTTATGGGAAATCGACTTCTAAGAAGAGGAAATGTAAATCTGTGAGGTGCTCTATCTCAGTGTTTTGTTTGCTAAGTACAGTAAAAACTCAACAGATGTTTGTGGAACTGAATGAGAAAGTCATGAGTTAAGGAGCTGCCCTTGTATTTGGATTGAGTTACAATCTTTCCCAGTACAATTTTTTGCAGTTGGCAGTGATTCTGGCTTCTGGAGACATACTGAACATATCTCCTTGATAGCCCTTCAAATATAAAAAAACAGCAATCATGTCCCAGTCACATCTTCATCATGGTACAGGATAAAGAGAGAAAACAGAGCTGTCGATGTAAATAAAAGGAGGCCTCTTTTCAGACTTTACTATCCTTGTTATCATCCACCAAATGAGCTTTCACTTTCAAAGCCTTTCTTTAAACTTAATGTTCCCCATTTCTGACCACTAACAGCTGTTGCATTACTGGTGGCCCCTTCTCAAGATTAAGCTGGAGCAGGAAGACACACGACTCTTGCACTGAACTCCTCCAATACCATGTCAATAGTAATGGATTAAACTACCTCAACTGAATACAATGCTCTTGTTCACAGGAAATTTGCCATAGTATCAGTTCATATTTATTAGTAGTAACTATTCAAAACAGAGAGAGCAGATTAAAAATTACTAACTGGTAATCTGAAATCCAATTTTTAACAAATGTACATACGTTGTTTTGGAGTAAAGTTTTTGTGTACCTTACCTTAGAAGGGCTGCCATTGAACTTATACAGCAGAGCAGTCCTTGGCGTAAGGCCTGACCCATTCTTGTGTGGGGAAACATAAACAGAGTGCTGTTGGGAAATTCGGCGTGGTGAGCCAGGCTGTTGCTTAATATGTGGAAAAGGAGAGAGTGGTGGAGCTTCCATCTGAAATAACCCAAAAGTAAGTTGTTTTAAGATAAAAGTTTTCTTTCTTTTTGGAATTCCACCATATTTTTATTCTTACTGGCATCTCCTAGGTGGGAGTCAGTTATATTGTAGGAACTTATTTATGGCTGAATAAAAGCAAAGAAATGGTCCATTACCCCTTATTTTTCAACAATTACTAAGAGACAAACTAAAATGTATTTTCCTGGATCTTTCAGGAAACCCTGAAGAATTCTGGGTAAGACACCAGCAACACTAAGCCAAGAGTATAGGAACCCCACATCCATTCTCAGAAAGTAGGGGCAAAAAATAATCAATGTCCTAATACTTATAACAAAAAATCTCTCTCAACACACACATACCCACAGCCAAAGCAATAGTAGAGAGCATAAAAGAGAGGCGGAGAATTCTATGAGCCAGAAGGCTCAGTTCAACATAGAACAAATCTGTTAATGAAATATTAAAACTTTATAATAAAACACAAAAGATTTAGGAAAAAAAAAAGAAAGAGTTTGGTGAGCTGAGTCTGTACTTTTCTTTAATATTTGTTACAATGTTTCCTTCTCAAGAATAAAGATGGTTCCTTAATTATTACTCATTTTCATCTTGAAGCTAATAAAATTAGTTGCAATTGGCTGGTGATAGAGATTACAATATAGAAAAACATCAAGCCGAAACCGGTTTGGCTCAGTGGATAGAGCGTCGGCCTGCGGACTGAGGGTCCCAGGTTCGATTGCGGTCAGGGGCATGTGCCTGGGTTGCGGGCATATCCCCGGTGGGAGATGTGCAGGAGGCGGCTGATCGATGTTTCTCTCTCATCGATGTTTCTAACTCTCTATCTCTCTCCCTTCCTCTCTGTAAAAAATCAATAAAATATTTTTTTAAAAAAATAAAAATAAAAAAATAAAAAAAATAAAAAACATCAAGTAGACACATCTTTATGTAAAGCAATCAATGTTTTCAGAAAATTTGATAAGATCGCCCCTTTCCTCTCTCACTGGTGCACGGGAACAATCAGGTGTTTTTGTAACATCTTCCAAGTCTGTTAAAAGAATTCAGTGTTGTGATAGATATACTACTTTAATATGTAAGTCAATTATTTAAATTATAACTCTCTCTACAATATAAAAAAACATCAAGTAGACACATCTTTATGTAAAGCAATCAATGTTTTCAGAAAAGGTTCAGCAATCTACAATTATTATGCATAAATTAAATTGAAATCTTGAGAAATACAAACATGTAAACTTAACGTGGTACTCTTTTCTCTATCCAGCTCCCATCTAGCATAGCATATGATGGGAGCTAGAACTTTAGGATGAGTAGTCATGGCCTCTGAGGACAGATAGAGAGCATATTCCTTGGAAGGAACAAGAACAGAAATGTGAAGAGACACACAGATAAACGTACGTGGCTACTGGCTGGGTATAGCTTCTACTATGTCCCTCTTTCTTAAAACTAAAGTCTTATCTATTGGGAATCAAGTTGGTTTTTATACTGGTAATACTACTTTCACAAACTGGTTCGACTGCTAAAGCTAGGATTTGCATAAAAATTTCTTAGCACTGCCTCTATTTATAATTCAGGCCTATCTATATCCTTTGCTCTTTATTTTGTGAAACACATTTATTTCATTAATACAACAATAGAAATAAAAAACAAGAGAACAGTTACCATATTAAATTTTTTTTGTTTTGTTTTGCCCTAGCCAGTTTGGCTCAGTTGATAGAGTGTTGGCCTGCGGACTGCAGAGTCCTGGGTTTGATTCCGGTCAAGGGCACATGGCTGGGTTGGGGGCTCAATCCCCAGTAGGGAGCATGCAGGAGGCAGCTGATCAATGATTCTCATCACTGATGTTTCTAGCTCTCTCCCCCTCTCCCTTCCTCTCTGAAATCAATAAAAACATATTAAAAAATTTTTTTTTCCTGTTCCCATCTAGTCCTTGCCCATATGTATACATAATTTCTAGCAACATAATGATAGTATGGATTAAATTTCCCTGTTTTCCTCTGGTCTCTGCTGTATCATAGCCTTAATCACTTTGTGATTACTAGTATATTTTGTCCTATATAATACATCAGTGAAATACTTATCTAGCAAAATAAACTCATAATAATCTAACTATGACTAAGATATTAATAAAGCAATAAAATATAAAACGTACCATATGGTCTTGATTTGACAAGTCATATTTCAATGCAAATGACTTCACTCTTCCTACATATATTGTATTGTAAAATTTGATAAGATCGCCCCTTTCCTCTCTCACTGGTGCACTGGAACAATCAGGTGTTTTTGTAACATCTTCCAAGTCTGTTAAAAGAATTCAGTGTTGTGATAGATATACTACTTTAATATGTAAGTCAATTATTTAAATTATAACTCTCTCTATAATATAAAAAAACATCAAGTTGCCCTGACTGGTTTGGCTCAGACTGTTGGCCTACGGACTGAAAGGTCCCAGGTTCGATTTCAGTCAAGGGTATGTACCCTGGTTGCGGGCACATCCCCAGTAGGGGGTGTGCAGGAGGCAGCTGATTGATGTTTCTCTCATTGATACTTCTAACTCTCTATCCCTCTCCCTTCCTCTCTGTAAAAAATCAATAAAATATATTTAAAAAAAACATCAAGTAGACACATCTTTATGTAAAGCAATCAGTGTTTTCAGAAAAGGTTCAGAAATCTACAATTATTATGCATAAATTAAATTGAAATCTTGAGAAATACAAACATGTAAACTTAACATGGTACTCTTTTCTCTAGATACACTTTTCTTTAGATACCTTTACAAATTTTTTTTAAAATTTATTGATTTGAGCCCAGCTGGTGTGACTTAGTGGTTAAGTGTGACCCATGAACCAGGGAGTCAAGGTTCAATTCCCAGTCAGGGCATATGCCCGGGTTGCAGGATTGATCCCTAGTGTGGAGTGTGCGAGGCAACGGATCAATGATTCTCTCTCACCATTGACGTTTCTATCCCTCTCTCCCTCTCCCTTCTTCTCTCTGAAATCAATAAAACACAGCTTTAAAACAATTTATTGATTTAAAAGAAACATCAGTTTGTTGTTCCACTTATTTATGCATTCACTGGTTGATTCTTGTATGTACCCTGACCAGGGATAGAACCTACAGCCTTGATGTATTACAATGATGCTCTAACCAACTGTCTGAACTCACTGTCATTGGTGGCTCTTAGAGAAGCACTAGCCTTGGGTTGGGGTTTAGCTAAAGGGCCTGCATATATTCACATTGTAGAAAGGTGGAAAGACTCTAAAAGGTAAGGCAGCCTTAACTGGTTTGGCTCAGCAGATAGAGCGTCGGCCTGTGGACTCAGGGGTCCCAGGTTCAATTCCAGTCAAGGGCATGTACCTGGGTTGCAGGCACATCCCCAGTAGGGGGCATGCAGGAGGCAGCTGAACTGATGTTTCTCTCTCATCGATGTTTCTAACTCGCTATTCCTCTCCCTCTCCCTTCCTCTCTGTAAAAAAATCAATAAAATATATTAAAAAAAATAAATAAAAGGTAAGGCATATCCTCATAAATTAAGAAGCATGATAAATTGCTTGTGCTTATTTTTTGTGCAAATACATGGCAGTTGATAGGTGTTCAAAGAGCCAACTTTCCCATGTACAACAGCAACTTTAGTGCTCAGTTTATAGCTAGTATCCTTAGTTGTAAAATGACAGCTTGCGCAAAAGTACTTTTCTATTTATTGATGTAACTCTGAGATAGCTTGTGACAACAGGCAAACTTTACTCTTTTTTGGGGGGAAGAGTATTACAAACCATTGTTTACTTGTACATACACAAGTCATCTGCTTATAGCAGTTAAGAAAACCACTGGCAATTAAAATTAATGCAGCTTATGAAAAAAAGTTCTCATTCTTAGTACACTGGCCTACAAACACCGAGAACATGGATAGAAGCATGCTTCCACATTAGCAAAACCAGTAAACTCAAACATGGTCCACAGGCCAAGCAGCCCAGGGAATCTTCACAGACATCTGAGTCCCAATTTGGATGTCCTTTTCACTCTTGCTATTTTTTTTCTTTTTTTGCACTCTTGCTAGCTATGTGGTCAAATAACTTGAGGAAATGCTGCATATTATATCCTCCTCTTGGAAATTCAGAATACATGTTAGTATATTAAAGGCTTTGAGAAGTTTTTTCAGTTGGGAAAAAAACCACATGTTCACTTTAATTCCATATTTATCACTTTTTTTTTTTTTATGCACAGTCCCTCTTCCCCATAATACTTATTACCATCCTGGGGAACAGTGTTCCAAGGTATACTGCATAATAGCTATTGCAGGTTACAGTATTCTCATGGATCAATTAAAATTATTTAATGTTCTCCTTGGATTAGAAATTTCTGGAGGCAGAGACTATATAGTCATCATATTTCTTTCATACCAATTCCAGTTGTTAATATTTACATAAGATAAGGGGCTATACTAAGTTTGAAGGAACCAAACATTTAAAAGTCTGGCACCTTCATCAGCAGATGAGTGGATTAAAAAACTGTGGTACAGCCCTAGCCGGTTTGGCTCACTGGATAGAGCGTCGGCCTGGGTCCCAGATTCAATTCTGGTCAAGGGCATGTACCTTGGTTGCAGGCACATCCCCAGTAGCGGGTGTGCAGGAGGCAGCTGATCGATGCTTCTCTCTCATCAATGTTTCTATCTCTCTCCCTTCCTCACTGTAAAAAATCAATAAAATATATTTTTTAAAGAACCAAAAAATCTGTGGTACATCTATACAGTGGAATACTATGCTGCTGTAAAAAGGAAGGAACTCCTACCATTCGCAACAGCATGGATTGCGCTGGAAAGCATTATGCTAAGCGAAATAAGTTAGTCAGAGAAAGATAAGTATCACATGATCTTGCTCATTTGTGGAATATAATGAACAACATAAACTGATGAACAAAAACAGATCCAGAGACAGAGAAGCTTCGATCAGACCATCAAACCTCAGAGGAAAGGTAGGGGAGGGTGGGGGTAAGGGAGAGAGATCAACCAAAGGATTTGTATGCATGCATATAAGCCTAACCAATGGACACAGACACCAGGGAGTGAGGGCATGAGCCGGGGTGTGAGGGGGTTGGGGGGGAAGCGGGGGGATAAGGACACATATATAATACCTTAATCAATAAAGAAAATTTAAAAAAAATAAATAAAAAAGATAGAATGAAAAAGAAGTCTGGCACCTTGAATTCTAACTAAACATGATTTTATTTAGCTTTTTTTTTTCATTTCAAAAAAAGAAAACAAAATGTCAGTTATCCTTTATGCAGAACAAAGATCTCTACCTTATAGCCTCTGTAAGGACACTAGCACTCTGAAATTAAAGCCTTAGTGGGCCTGGTGACTATCTTACCACATATACATTAGGATTGGGAGAGAGAATGAGATCAAAGGTTTGCCTGACTGGTGCTATTACTGTTACAAATCTGTTTCCCCTCAGAGGGTAGGAGGGAACTTCCACCTAATATAATTAGAGACACATGGTAATATGTTTGTGAAATGAACGAATGAACATTTAACTTAAGAAATGATTCCCCCCAATAATTTTAGTACCCACCTTACAGCATACATAGTTATTCCAATACTAGAGGCCCAGTGCATAAAATTTGTGCACAGGTAGGGTCCCTAGGCCTGGCCAGCAATCAGGGCCGATCAGGTTCCCCATCTCCCTGCCTCTTCCTTCCCTCACCGCCTGCATGCTGCCACCACGCGGTTCCCCACCTCCTGGCCTCCCCCTTCTCTTGCTCCCCTCAGTACCCTGCCACCACCGCTGGTTGCCCGCCATGTTCTGCACCACCCCTGGTGGTCAGCACATGTTATAGTGAGTGATCAAACTCTGGGTAGAACTCCCGAGGGGACAATTTGCATATTAACCTTTTATTATATAGGATTATTGAATGTATTCCCTAGGCTGTACTTTACATCCCCATGTGGTGGTCTTTTCAATATTTGAAGATACTTTTTTTTTTCTGTATAAAACCTACCTTTCCTATAAGATTGCCTTAAACCAGGTGATCTTGTGGGTGACACAGAGGTTGGAGAAATAGAATGAAGGCAGGCAGTTCCTCCACTCTGGGAAAGAACTGTGCTTCAGGAATGAATTTCTATGCAATAAAATTAGTGAGATTCTAGAATCATGGCATTTTCTCTCATTGCATTCTTGGGGATTGTCCTCCTCAGATACATTTCTCTAGCAGAAGCTGATGAAACGAGCAGCAGAGACTCTAGAAACGAGCTGTAATATGCTATTGCTAAGTCTGTTTCCTATATTCCTATATTTGATGAATAGACAGCTGTGCAAAGTTGTCCCATTGTCTCCAACACCAAGGAGAAGATCATCGCAATGCAGAATCAGCTACAGCAGAACATACAAGAAGGACTGCGGATCAAACCGGCATCTTTTCAAGTATCAAGAAAGGGAGTCATTCTACTACATGATAAGTTTTCTACAAATAATGTCGTGGTCACTTTCTGTGGTCATGTGGTCAGTGGTTAGTGGATGAGAAGCATCAGAGTGTCTGAGAGGGTAATCTTCAATTGAGTAAACACATGACTTTAATTAAATCTTGAGTTTAATCTCTCGTTTCTAAGCCCTGTGCCAACTCAGTACCAATAGATTATCTGTCAATATTTAGTAACCTTGGAAATTCAAACACACAATTGATTCTTGATTTCTGCCAAGTCATATCTCGGTTTGTGTTTGATAAAGCCTTCAGATAGAAAGCAATTCTCTGGACCCAGGCCGGGTAGCTCAACTGGTTGCAGGGGTGGGCAAACTTTTTGACTCGAGGGCCACAATGGGTTCTTAAACTGGACCGGAGGGCCGGAACAAAAGCATGGATGGAGTGTTTGTGTGAACTAATATAAATTCAAAGTAAACATCTTACATAAAAGGGTATGGTCTTTTTTTTTTTAGTTTTATTCATTTCAAACGGGCCAGATCCGGCCCGCGGGCCATAGTTTGCCCACGGCTGGGTTAGAGCCTTGTCCCACTACGCCAAGGTTGCAGTTCTGGGCACATATAAAAAGCAACCAATGAATGAATAAACAAGTGGGGCAAATCGATATTTTTCTCTCTCTAAAATCAATAAATAAAAAATAAAAAAAGAAAGCAATTTTTAAAACATCTGTTTCAGAAGAAAATGCTTTTTGGCTCTTCTGTGAAGGAGGTAAAACTCTGAGAATTATAGCTAAAGCTAAAGTACTATTGGTACTAACTAAATAATCCCTAATAAAGCAAAGGTTTATCCCAGAAGGCTCTGAACATATCAGAATTTGTGGAATTACTGATGCAAACCAGACACTGGAAGAGTGGTCTCAGTTTTTCCTTTTTCACAGTTCTCAGCCTGTGACATTTGCTCTTATTATTCTTCATGCCTTGTCTCTGACTTCTCAGATTTCCAAGGGCTCTAATTCTTGCCTCATTCCTTTCAGTCAGGAACTCCTCCCTAGTACCACTAATTGTGAAATGCGAGACTGCAAATATCTAGGCTCCAGACCTTTTCCTGTCATGTGAGAGCAGTGACTTCCTAAGGATTTCTTCACTGTTCCAACTGCCAAAGGACTCTAAATTAGAATATTGCCAGGCTATGCTGGTTAGGATTCTAGTCACACTGAATTTTTTTTCTTCTTGGATTTATAGTACCTCGGGGTAGGAAGAGACCTGATTAGGCTAAATTAGGCTATCTAGAGCCAAAAGCTGAGAAATGAGAAGGATATGTTTCTTACTTCAGCCGCTATAAGTTAATTTCCCTATCCCATCATAGAAAATATAGTCTTAAAGCAACCCGTAGGCTTCTGTACCCTTTGAAACCTTACTCTTTGAAGTGTATTATCTCCACCTTGCCTTAGGACAAATTGTGTTAATAAAAGCAAGGGTCCTAGACAAGGAGGGACTCTTCAGTTCCTTTAGCTGAAGGTCCCTCTGACCCCCAATGCCTTTCAAAATTATATCTCGTCTCCAGATTCTTTATTAGTCTCTGGATTCCTATGTCATCTACACGCAGCCCCTTTTCCAGATTCCTGAACCCTTCTTGATGCTGGGACATGAACCCCGGCACCAAGGTTGAGGGTTTGATCCCTAGTCAGGGCACATACAAGAATCAACCAAAGAATGTATAAATAAGCGGAACAACAAATTGATGTTTTTCTCTCTCTTCTTTCCTCTCTCTCTCTCTTTCTCCAATCAATAAATTAAAAAGCTGGTCAGTGTTGCTCAGTGGTTAGGCATCGACCTATGGTCACAGTTCGATTCCCAGTCAGGGCACATGCCCAGGTTGCAGGATTGATCCCCAGTGTGGGGTGTGCAGGAGGCAGCCAATCAATCATTCTTACTCATCACTGATGTGTGTGTTTTTTTCATCATTGATATTTTTAACTCTCTCTCTCCCTTCCACTCTCTTAAATCAATCAAAAAAATTTAAAAGTAAAGAAAAGGAAAAAAGAAACCATGATATATCTCCTTTTGCTTACTTATATAGTCTTGAACTTCACTGGTCCTGTATCCCAGATAGTTGCTGGCAGTTACTTTGATTCTCATAGAGCACATTGTTTCCCATACTTAATCTCTAATATTTGTGTTTTTTTGTTTTGTTTTGAATGCTCACCTGAGGATATGTGCTTTTACTGATTTCTTTTAGAGGAAGGGAGGGAGAGAGAAAGAGGAACATCCATGTGAGTGAGAAACACTGATTGGTTGCCTCCTGTATTAACACAGACTGGAGATTGAACCCACAACTTTTTGAAGCATGGGCAACACTCCAACCAACTGAGCCACCCGGCCAAGGTTGATGCCTGGCTTTGTAGGGGCAGAAAAATCACCAATTTGTAAAAAAAATAGAAGGATTTTTGGGTGAGGTTTGCTGTCTAATATACTTCTCATTGTCTTGAAAAGGCTCAGGCCATGCCTGGGTAGCTCAGTTGGTTAGAGTGTCATCTTGATATGCCAGGGTTGCAGGTTCAATCCCTGGTCAGGGCACATACAAGAATCAACCAATGAATAAATAAATAAGTGGAACAACAAATTGATGTTTCTCCCTTCCTTTCTCTAAAACTAATTAAATTAATACATTTTTTTTAAAAAAGAAAGGCTCAGGAATAATATATTTATGTAAAAAGTATGTATCCTGCCCAGCCAGTGTGGTTCAGTGGTTGAGCACTGACACATGAACCAAAAGGTCACTGGTCCAGTCCAAGGCACCTGCCCAGGTTTGTGGGCTCAATCCCCAGTAGGGGGCATGCAGGAGAGCCAATCTCATCAATGTTTCTTTCTTTCTATCCCTTTCCCTTCCTCTCTCTCTAAAATTAAAAAAAATTTTTTAAAAGTATCCTAAAATGGGGATTCTAGGTCATTATTATTAAAGGATTTATATATATAAAAGCCTAAGTGACCGAACAACCAAACGAGCAAATGACTGAACCACAGGTCAACCGTTTGCTATGACACACACTGACCATCAGGGGGCAGATGCTCAACGAAGGATTTGCCCCCTGGTGGTCAGTGCACTCCCACAGCCAACCTCCCGTGGTCCTCCCCTCCTCCCCCTCACCAGCTGGTCAGCCCCCATCATTTCTGATCGGGGTGGCCGGCCAACCTCCCGCAGCCCCTCCCTCGAGCTGGCCAACCTCCTGTGGCCCCTACCCCTGGCCGGCCAACCTCCTATACCCCTGCTGGTCCCGATCGCCAGCCAGGCTTAGGGACCTTACCCATGCGCAAATTCATGCACCTGGCCTCTAGTTTTTTTTAAATTTATTTATTTATTTATTTATATATTTTTTAAAAATATATTTTATTTGATTTTTTACGGAGAGGAAGGGAGAGGGATAGAGAGTTAGAAACATCAATGAGAGAGAAACATCGACCAGCTGCCTCCTGCACATCTCCTACTGGGGATGTGCCCGCAACCAATGTACATGCCCTTGACTGGAATCGAACCCGGGACCTTTCAGTCCGCAGGCTGACGCTCTATCCACTGAGCCAAACCGGTTTCGGCGAGGCCTCTAGTTTTTAAACAAGATCTTAAAAGTTCAGATCCTGGTAGATACCATAATGATCATAAATATTTATGTAATTTTATAAAAAAAGTCTTTGACCCAGCCAGTTACTCTTAAGAATTTATCCTAGGCATGTGGAGCAAGTGATTTCCTCACAAAGCTGTATAAAATTAGAAACAGTCTAAATGCCCCACATTGTATAAGCAAATAAATCACAGTACATACAATACATATGCACTCATACAGGGTGGGGCAAAAATAGGTTTACAGATGTTTGTATAGAAAATAATAGAATAATTAATAAATAATAAAAGAATAAACTATGTTTCCTATATTCAAAACTGTAAACCTACTTTTGTCCCACCCAGATATACACATTAAAGAAATGGAAAAAGGAGACAAGGAAAAGGAGATGGGGAGAGGAGGCATTTTCATAATTTATCAACATAAGTCTTAGTATGCTGGAAGCAACAAGGTAGCAGCCTTGTGAGTGGTGACAAAATATCTGTATACTTTTTAATAGAAAGAATATTTCCTTAATTGTCTCCTCAGACAGATCACTGACAGTATCTTACTTTCCCTGTTATTTAGATTTACAGCAG
Source organism: Myotis lucifugus (assembly GCF_000147115.1). Taxonomy (NCBI): domain Eukaryota; kingdom Metazoa; phylum Chordata; class Mammalia; order Chiroptera; family Vespertilionidae; genus Myotis; species Myotis lucifugus. Next base: position 6,493,989 of record NW_005871108.1, read on the forward strand.
TCCCTCCTTATCCACAGGGGAATGTTCCAAGACCCCTGTGGATGCCTGACACAGTGGAGAGTACCAAACCCTACATATACTCTTTTGACCTATACATACATATCTTATAAATTAGGGACAGTAAAATATGAATAATAACTAATAATAAAATAGAAAAATTATAACTATCTACTGTAATAAAAATGTGAATGTGGTCTCTCTCTCACTCCTTAAATTTCACTGGATTTAAACATCATCAAAGATTTAAATCTCATACCTGAAATTTTCCATTATCTGATGATAATTAAAATCAAGAAAAGAAAAACCATGGGAAGGGAGGACTACTATATTTTAAAAATTTAAGTGCCTTTGCCCTAGCTGGTTTGGCTCAGTGGGTAGAGTGCTGACCTGCAGACTGAAAGGTCCTGGGTTTGATTCTGGTCAAGGGCACATGCCTGGGTTGTGGGCTCGATCCCCAGCAGGGGGTGTGCAGGAGGCAGTCAATCACCTATATCATTGAATCCATGCTGCCTGGCATTCACTATCTACACTAATAAAAGACAAAGATGCTAATTGACCGTACCTTCACTATGCCCACCAGCCAATCAGAAGAGTATGCAAATTAACTCAACAAAGATGGCCGTTAAATTTGCATACTGCAGGCAGGGCGGGACAGCGCCATCCGCTGCCTGCCCTGACACCATCCGGGCCTGCTATCTGTGACCTGACCTGGGGCGGCGGGGCAGGACAGCAGCGATCGGCTGGCCCGCCTGGCCGCCATCCGGGCATCCTGTGTGCAACCCGACCCGGAGCGAAGACTGAAGACAGTGTAGAAGGAAGCCAAGTGCTGCAGAAGGGAGCAAAATGGCAGAGGAGGGAATGGAGATGAGAGCGGAGCTGAGGCAGCGGACACGGAAGGGAGTGAGGTAGCAAGAGATGGGAAGGAGCGAAGCGACGGAGAAGGGAGGGAGCGAGGCAGGGGAGAATGGAGGGAAGCACGCTGCGGAAGCCCTATTCTTGCAGGAATCTTCCTGCAATGGGCCTCTAGTATTATATAGAATGTAATCAAAGGTATATTACCTATAGAATGTTAAATTGGGCAACTTACCACAATCGGTCATTTCAAAATCACCATTTACTTTTTTATTATAAGCCACAATTTCTCTTGGAATACTTTTCAACAGTACACTTCTATAGACCTATAAGTCAGAGGGGAAAAAAAGGTCTGCTAAGTCACAAAAAGGCACAGAGTAAGCCAAACCAAAATAAGAACAACAAAATATCAAGCCAATTAAAAAGTATTTGTCTGTATGGGTGATCACCAATCAAGAGGAAGATGTTATTAGTCTGATAAATGCAGGTTATAACAAACATCTTAGAAGAGGGAATACTGAAGCAGATTCTGAGCCTACATCTAAAATATGCCCTTGTAGGAGTTTACAATGCAAACAGAAGAGTTAGGTACATAAATAGCAACTAAACGCTGATGAGCAGGTTTTGCCAAATAAAATAACTTCAAAAATATGAACTTGTACTTCCTCCTTTTTAACTCCTTACCTGAGAACCAATTTACTCTCATTGGGGCTTGTTTTCCTGCTCTCATCCCATTCCCATCTCCTTTCAGATGGACACATGAAAATTTGTTCCGTTCCTGCCCCGAAACTCTTTCCTACCTCCAAGATAGCTGATAGGCATGAACCATTTCTCGCTCATCCCATGGGGACTAGTATTTATTTATTTGTTTATTTATTTATTTTTTACAGAGAGGAAGGGAGAGGGACAGAGAGTTAGAAACATCCATGAGAGAGAAACATCCATCAGCTGCCTCCTGCACACCCCCCACTGGGGACGTGCCCACAACCAAGGTACATGCCCCTGACCAGAATTGAACCTGGGACTCTTCAGTCCACAGGCCGACGCTCTAGCCACTGAGCCAAACTGGTCAGGGCGGGGACTAGTATTTAAAAGACATTTAGGGAACTCTGGCTTGGCTCATTTTGACACACAGTAAGTTTATCTTAATGATCTTTAAATACAATCTGGACCTCTTTTGGCTCTGTTCCTGAGGGGTTTTTCTGAAGAGGCCCAGAAATGCTTGGCCTGTCATAGTATATAACAAACACTTGTACTTGGCTCTTCTAATATCTGTAAATCACTCACCATTTGGGGGCTTAAGTAAAGAAGTGAAACTACTGGTGGGGCTCTCCTAGAAGGGGATATCACTACTAGTACTCCCACCTGAGATATCTGGGCCACCACCTTTCTCAGATAGCAGATCATTGGGGCCAGAGAAGAGGCCATTAGGCTCTCTTAGAGTAGAACAACCAAGCTCTTGAATGGTTTTAAGGTAAACCAACCCTGTGTTCTCAGCTATAATAACAATAATAATATGGATCTAACAGTCATTAATGCTTACTATGTCCAGGCCACTACGCTAACATTTTATATTTCCACTAGAGGACCGGGGCCCAAAATTTGTCCACGGGGGGGGGGGGGGGGGGGCGGCGTGTCTCCCAGCCTGGCCTGTGCCCTCTCACAGTGTGGGAGCCTCACGATCGATCGCCCCAAAGAGGTAGGCCCCACCCAACCATCCGGGGATCCTCAATGGATTGCCCCAAAGAGGTAGGACAGAGCTGCGGGACCTGTCTCCGCGCCATGCACGCAGTGTCAAGCCCCCGTCCACCCGCAAGCGCACCCACTACGCATGCAGCCTCCTGGTGATTGCTCGTTACGGCATGAGGGCGCCATGACCACATAGGCTTTTATTAATAGGACTAGGGGCCCGGTGCACAAAAATTTGTGCACTGGGGAGGGGGTTCCCTCAGCCCAGCTTGCCCCCTATCACATACTGGGAGCCCTAGGGGATGTCCTACTACCTGCTCCCTGCTCCCCTTGGGGAGCAGGCCTAAGCCACAGTCTGGCCTCCCTTTGTGGAAGGCGACCGGGCTGATCAGGGGAAGGCACCAGTCCCATCACCCCGCTGCTGCAGCCACTGCCAGTCACCGCAGCCACCAAGGTGTTTTCAACAACACGGACTCCAGTCCCTTCACCATGAAAAGATGACAACTTCGTTTAGTCATTTTCAAGAAGTGTCTTTCATAGGATATGACATTTCTTTCTTTCTTTATCCTCACCTGGGGATATGTTTCCATTGATTTTTAGAGAATGTGGAAGAGAAAGGGAAAGACAGAGAGAAACATCAAAGTGAGAGGAACACTTTGATTGGTTGCCTCCTGCAGGAGCCCTGACCTGGGCCGGAGCCAGGGAGGAACCTGCAACCTAGGTACATGCCCTTGGTCAGAATTGAACCCAGAACAGGCCGAGGCATAATCTACTGAGCCAAACTGGCTAGGACAGGATATGATATTTCTTAACCCTCCAGCAGCAGACCTTCATTTTTTTCTCCAGGAGTGTGGTAAAAAAAAAAAACCCTAGATCACTTTTTGGACTTTTATTACCCAAGTTACTAAGAATATTACCAGTGGCATACAGGGAGCTTAACCAATCAGCAGTCAGAAAAGGTGTTTCCTCTGTAGTTCACACCAATTGCTGGTTTGGCCCCAGCCCAGGCCTAATGCTTCCGGCGAGTCATTAGCCCTGGGCCAGGGCACCCTCAGCTCCAGGCCACCTTGGCCATCAAGGATCGCTGGCTGGCTGTGCCCCAGTTCGGGCCGCCACCACCATCTAGGATCACTGGCTGGCTCCTCCCCGGCCCAAGCCTAAAGCCTCTGGCCGAGGCATTAGGCCTGGGCCGGGGCACCCCCAGGTCCGCGCCACCGCAGCCATCAACGATCCCTGGCTGGCTCCTCCCTGACCCAGGCCTAAAGCCTCAGGCCGAGGTTTTAGGCCTGGGCCGGGGCACCCCCAGCTGCCTGCAGCTGCCATCAACAATTGCTGGCTGGCTCCACCCTGTTTCCCCGCCTCCGCCACCATCAACAATTGCTGGCTGGCTCCTCCCCGGCCCAAGCCTAAAGCCTCTGGCCAAGGCGTTAGGCCTGGACTGGGGACCCCCAGCTCCCTCCTCAGCTGATCGCTGGCTGGCTCCGCTCTGGTTCCCCACCTCCGCTGCCATCAACAATTGCTGGCTGGCTCCTCCCCGACCTAAGCCTAAAGCCTCTGGCCAAGGCTTTAGGCCTGGGCCAGGGCACCCCCAGCTCCCCTCCATCGCCGCCATCTCTGATCGCTGGCTGGCTCCACCCCGGTTCCCCCCGCCATCGCTGTCATCAACCATCGCTGGCTCAACGATCGCTGGCTGGCTTCTCCCTTACCCAGGCCTAAAGCCTCAGTCTGTGGCTTGGAGCCGACATATGCAAATTAGCCGCCATCTTGGCTGACAGTTAATTTGCATATACTCACTGTACGCTAATTACCATGTTTCTCTTTTATTAGATAGGATGTCTGAAAAGTTGTACAGGATTCTCACCCATGGTTATTATAACATTATCAGAGATGCTTAACATCTCTTCAAAGATACAAACATTAAGATTCTTAGAAAATGGCAAAAGAAGCTGAATTGAGGTTAATAAATTCTCAAATTTCACTGGATTTAAACATCATCAGAGATTCAAATCTCATACAATTAAAGAATATATATTTTTTTTTCATTAAATATTCTAGTGAAAAATGTCCCCACTTAACAGATTAACAAATGGAATAAGAGAGAATGTGAGAAGTATATACAAATATATGCACGAGTCAAGAACAGCCAATTTCCTGGCTTCTACAAAACTGTCTCTTGAATATAATGATATCCATTAAACCGACAAATCTAAAATACAGTAAAACTATAAAAGAAGCTTACCTTTTCTATGACTTTTCATCAGAAAAATAGTACAAGTCTATTTTTGGACAAGAAGAAAAATAATGTAACTCACGTGACTATTAGCTTGGGGCTGATTCCTATAACTTTTCATGATTTCTTGAAAAGTTCTTTCTTCCTTTGTTACCTAAAGAAAAGAAAAACTGCATTTATCAACTGTTCCTAAAAGAAAAATGGCCCTGAACAAACACTTCAATTATAGACTGGGATCAAGAGCAGTCTTGCAGAAAGCCATTAACCCTAGGCCAGTCCATGACTAAAAATCACTACCGTATATGATTTTTACTACCTTTAAAGTTCAGCCTTTTTGGCCTCTGGGGACTCAGCTAATAGTTTCATTAATCAAAAGCACCAAGACTGCTATGGTATAACTTTACTGAAAATAGCCTTTCTTTGTAAAAAGAATGATATAAGAAAACCCAGATCTGTTGAATCCCTTACACTCTCCAGTTTTATTAGTTTTTAAGTATTTAAAAAATAAATTAACTACATACTAAATGATAGAAAATGTCTTGTGTTGACACACAATAAAAATGAATGGTTATCATAGAATTAGGCTTTTAATATGTCAGGACAGACTGTATAGTTTCTAATGCTTACACTGAAAAGACACAATGGTGGCTAAAAGGTAGAAAATGGATTAGTGACCCATAAAGGAATACCTTCTAGTCTATTTGTTATCAATAAAGTTCACTTAAATTACTCTTTTTCTCTGCTTTACTGTCCATTAGCACTTAACCCATTCTCCATAATGTTGAGCTAGAAATGGCAAAGCTTGAACTCTGATAGTTCTCCAAAAACACAAATGATCCTATATAATAAAAGAGAAACATGCAAATTAACCGTCCCTCTGCTACGCTCAAGCCACACCTACAAGCCCATCAGGAGCGAGTATGCAAATTAACCCAACTAAGATGGAGGCGGCCACGGAGCTGGAGTGAGCAGGAGGCTTGGGTTGCCCCTGGCGATGGAGGAAGCCAAGCTTCCCACATGCCCTGGCCGGTCCTGGGCTCCACTCAAAGTTACAAAGTTTCAATTATAGAAGATAAATAAATCCCAGAAAAAAAGAAAGAAAGGAGAGGCTGGGAGCTTGGGTCACTGGGGGGCGTGCTCAGCCTGAAAACGGCCATCAGCCCCTCATCCAGGCACCCCAGCGGGACTCCCCCACCCTGAAGGGGCTGTGGGCAGCCTGAAAATGGCCCTCAGCCCCTCACTCAGGCTGGCCACACCCCCATGGGATAAAGGTCCCCGCTGGGGGGCTTGGCCAGCCTGCAAACAGCCATCAGCCCCTCACCCAGGCTGGCCAGGCACCCCAGCGGGACCCCCACCCTGATCTGGGACACCCTTCAGGGCAAACCAGTTGGCCCCCACCTGTGCACCAGGCCTCTATCCTATATAATAAAAGGGTAATATGCAAATTGACCCTAATAGCAGAACGACTGGGAATGACTGGTCACAATGACAAACATTGACCACCAGGGGGCAGATGCTCAATGCAGGAGCTGCCCCCTGGTGGTCAGTGCACTCCCACAGGGGGAGCTCTGCTCAGCCACAAGCCAGGCTGATGGCCAGCACAGTGGTGGTGGCAGGAGCCACTCCCGCCTCCTCAGCAGCACTAAGGATGTCTGACTGTAGCTTATGCCTGTTCCCCGCTGGCAAGTGGACATCCCCCGAGGACTCCCAGGGTGCCAGAGGGATGTCTGACTGCCAGCTTAGGCCCAATCCCCCGGGGAGTGGGCCTAAGCCAGCAGGTGGACATCCCCCGAGGGGTCCAGGCCGGGCTGAGGGACCCCCCCAACTGCACAAATTTTTGTGCACTGGGCCTCTAGTTAGTTAAACATTTATTAATATCTACTTTGTGAGGCATTGTGAAACAGGTGCCACTAAGGAATTTGAAAACATGTCCTCTGCCTCAAAAAGCTTAAAAATGAGGTCTTAACTATGTATGTCTGTTAGGATGGCCAGCGTGGCCAATATAGTCAAGACCAAAGTTACAGATGACTGTTTCAGATACATTAGAAATTTAAAAAACAAGATATGTGATTTCATAACCTAAAACATGATGTAGCAATTAGAGAGTAAATGTTCTTCACATTAAGTGGCACAGTAAGTCACTGGAAAGGAATGTTATAGAAGCTATTTTACACTAAATTATGAATCAGGAGATCCTAGGTTGCTATTTATTATGTAACTTTGCTCAGCTCTGGGCCTCAGTTATTCGCCTACAATGTAATGATCATGTTACCTTAAAGTACCAGATTAGAGGTATCACAGGGGTGGGCGTGAAAATGGTGTTGCCACATTAATAATAGGGAGAGCTACTTTACTACAAATAGTCTCTAAGACCTTTCCCAACTTCTTTACAACCAATATATACTTATGAAGTGGGAAGGCTGATTATTATAAAACTAAATGGAGAATCCAGAGAATAGATACAGTAGCTGGAATTTACTACCTAATCAATGATGATGGCCACTGTTAGCTTATAGCACTTAAGGTAAACCAAGAATCAAGTTCAACAGTGTTTCACCTTATGCAATTAGGGCCAAGAACTCCCCCCAATGTATACATTACCTTTGCCATGATGTAAAAGGCACAAAGGAGGAGCTGATCCAAATGTCTGTCTTTCATTAGGTCAGGGCAGTGAACTAAAGTAAATTCAAAACACGTCCATATCTTCCTTCGTAACTCATTTGAAACATCCAGTTTTAAACATAAATCACGTAAGCGTACACTTGCCAAATGATAAACCTGAGATGGAAGGTAGCACATTGATGCAAAAAAAAACAAGTAAAAATTTCTTAAATTTATGCCTTACCATGAACATGGGCTTTCATGTCAAGATTAACAAGCACCTAGGCAGTTGATACCTTAAATTATATAAAATTTCTGTTCTATAGTACTAGTTCACTGCTATGGCAGAAGGATATAGATTAAAACAAAATTCTCTTTAAGAAACTACCTTTAAAATTATTATTATAAGATGGCAACCACCCTACTTTATTTTTTATTTAAACAATTTAAAAAATTTTTTATTGATTTTTAAAGAGAGGAAGGGAAAGGGAGGTAGGGAGGGGGGAGGGAGGGAGGGAGGGAGGAAGGGAGGGAGAGAGATAGAGAGAAACATCGATGTGAGAATGAAACATCTACCAGCTGCCTCGTGCATGCCCCCACCAGGGATTAAGCCTGTAACCCAGGCATGTGCCCTGAGCAGCAATTGAACTGGCAACATTTTGGTGCACTGGGCAATGCCCAACCCAACTGAGCCACATCAACCAGGGCACCTTAACAATTATTTTTGAAAAGATGTCTTCTACTGCTTTATGCTGCCATCTATATAAAGTAAGAAACACTACAATGCAGAATTTACCTGCATTACAAGCATTATGAATACATAATTTTTCAAGTGTTCAGAAGTCTCTTTTTTTTGGTTTCAGGTAAAATTGCTAGAAAACCTAAAATGTCAGAAAGTAAAGAACTAAAATCAATGTTTGAGTTGAAAAATGAGTCAGAAAGTAAAACCATTTAAATAATTTTCCATATAGTCTACATTGTTTTTATGAACACATGAAAGGAATGTTAAATGAGAAACCTTTTTCCTTTTTGTTATTTTTAAGTATGTCAGAGTAAATTCAGTGCAATGCTCTGAACCTTTTATTTATATATATATACACATATACTGTATATATACACACACATATACAGTCATTATATGAATTGACACTAATGCAAATGACCAGAAGATCTTGCAAGATTCTAAAATGGTTTCAATAATCTTAGAAGCATTATGTTTTATTGTTTTAAGGATTGGTAACCCTGCTGTAGTATTCCTAAACGAGACTATTCCGTATGAACTAAGTCTTTATATTTAAATGTTCATGAAAAAGAGTAAGGCATCACTTACAGAAAAGTATCTTTGGCAGGGGGTAAAATCCTCAAATCAGAACTTAAAAACAAATGTAAGTTATCCAATATACTACTCTAATAGAGAGACAAGTGGGTGACTCCAAAGCTACTTGTGATTCATTGTATAGGAACTCATTTTCTGCATCCCACTTCTTAGTTCCTAGAACTATTGGGGTCAGAGCAGTGAGAAAGATGCTAGAACTTTACATTCATGATAGATCAGATATAGTCCTAGCTAGGAATAAAACTCTACACTAATAAAAGACAAACATGCAAACTGACCGTACCTTTGCTATGCCTTAAGCCACGCCCACCAGCCAATCAGAGCGACTACATGCAAATTAACCCAACCAAGATGGCGGCCAGCAGCCACGGTGCTGGAGCAAGCAGGAGGCTTGGTTGCCCCAATGACTGAGGAAGCCAAGCTTCCCGCAGGCTCTGAGCTCCACTCAAAGCAACAGTTTCAATTATAGCAGATAAACTCCAGAGACCTGCTTTCAGCCGGCTGTGGCCACGGAGCTGGAGCAAGCAGGAGGCTTCCCTCCTGCCCACACTGGCCGGCTCTGAGCTCCTCTCAAGGCTACAAAGTTTCAATTATAGAAGGTAAATAAATTCCAGAATAAAAAAGAAAAAAAGAACAAAAGGAGAGGCTGTGAGCTTCCTTTGCTGGGGGCTTGGCCAGCCTGAAAATGGCCCTCAGCCCCTCACCCAGACTGGCCAGGCACCCCAGTGGGGACCCCCCACCCTAAAGGGGGTGTGGCCAGCCTGAAAACAGACATCAGCCCCTCACCCAGGCTGGCCAAACCTCCATGGGGTGAGAGTCCCCACTGGGGGGGGATTGACCAGCCTGAAAACAGCCATAAGCCCCTGACCCAGGCTGGCCAGGCACCCCAGTGGGGACCCCACCCTGAAGGGGGTGTGACCAGCTGCAAACAGCCATCAGCCCCTCACCCAGGCTGGCCAGGCACCCCAGCGGGACCCCCACCCTGATCTGGGACACCCTTCAGGGCAAACCAGCCGGCCCCCACCCGTGCACCAGGCCTCTATCCTATCTAATAATAGACAAACAAGGTAATTAACCACACCTCTGACATGCTTCCCATTGGCTAATCAGGGCGATATGCAAATTAAATGCCAACCAAGATGGCGGCCGGCAGCCAGGCAGCTGAAGCGAACAGGCTTGCTTGCTCCAGTGACAGAGGAAGCCAAGGTTCCCCGCCTGCCGCTGCGGGCCTCTGAGCTGCACTCTAAGAAACAATGTTGCAATTATAGAAGCTAAACAAACCCCAGAAACCTGCTTTCAGCCAGCTGGGCCTCAGAGCTGGAGCTTTAACAGTGTTTCAATTATAGAAGCCAAACAAACCCAGATACCTGCTTTCAGCAGCCGAGGTCTTAGAGCTAGAGCCGAGCCTCAGAGCTAAAGCCGGCTCTCAGCTCCAGTGACAGCCATAGAAGGTAAATAAATCCCAGAACAAAAAAAAAAAGAAAAAAAGGAGAGTTTGGGAGCTTCAGTCACCTGCCAGCCTGAAACGGCCCTCAGCCCCTCACCCAGACTGGCCAGGCACCCCAGTGGGGACCCCCACCCAGAAGGGGGTGTGACCAGCTGCAAACAGCCATCATCCCCTCATCCAGGCTGGCCAGGCACCCAAGCGGGACCCCCACCCTGATCCAGGACACCCTTCAGGGCAAACCAGCCGGCCCCCACCCATGCACCAGGCCTCTATCCTATATAGTAAAAGGGTAATATGCAAACTGACCCTAACAGCAGAAAGACTGCGAATGACTGGTCACTATGACACACACTGACCACTAGGGGGCAGACGCTCAATGAAGGAGCTGCACTCTGGTGGTCAGGGCGCTCTCACATGAGAGGAGCTCTGCTCAGCCACAAGCCAGGCTGATGGCTGGCAGTACAGCAGTGGTGGTGGGAGCCTCTCCTGCCTCCTCAGCAGCACTAAGGATGTCTGACTGCAGTTTAGGCCTGCTCCCCGCTGGCAAGTGGACATCCCCCGAGGGCTCCCAGGCTGCCAGAGGGATGTCTGATTGCCATCTTAGGCCCAATCCCCCAGGGAGCAGGCCTAAGCTAGCAGGTGGTCATCCCCTGAGGGGTCCCAGACTGCAAGAGGGCACAGGCCGGGCTGAGGGACCCTCCCTCCCCCCCGAGTGCACAAATTTTTGTGCACCGAGCCTCTAGTCCTATAATAAAAGGGTAATATGCAAACTGACCATAACAGCAGAAAGACTGGGAATGACTGGTCACAATGACACACACTGACCACCAGGGGGCAGACGCTCAATGCAGGTGCTGTCCCCTGGTGGTCAGTGCGCTCCCACAGGGGGAGCTCTGCTCAGCCACAAGCCAGGCTGATGGCTGGCAGTACAGCGGTGGTGGTGGAAGCCTCTCCCGCCTCCTCAGTAGCGCTAAGGATGTCCGACTACAGCTTAGGCCTGCTCCCCGCTGGCAATTGGACATCCCCCGAGGGCTGCCGGGCTGCGAGAGGGATGTCTGACTGCCAGCTTGGGCCCGATCCCCCCAGGGAGCGGGCCTAAGACAGCAGGTGGACATCCTCCGAGGGGTTCCAGACTGCAAGAGGGCATAGGCCGGGCTAAGGGACCCCCCGCCCCCGGGTGCATAAATTTTGTGCACGGGCCTCTAGTCTATATATATAAAAGGCTAATATGCTAAATGTCTGACCATGACCCGGTCGCTATGACGTGCACTGACCACCAGGGGGCAGACGCTCAATGCAGAAGCTGCCATGACATGCACTGGCCCATTTACAGAGAAACGGCACTGTGGACCTGGTGCCCACAAAGCAACACTCGGCTTCCCCCAAGTAGGACACAGGCCCCACCACCACCCCAGAGTGACAGCCCACCAAATTGCAGCCAACGCTGCCGAGACCCCATGGCGCAAAATGCGGCCCACAGCCCAGCCCAGCCCAGTCTGGAATGGTGGCTGTGGGCACCAGATAATGACGTCATGTAGCAACGCCAGGCTTCTTCTACCTAGTAACTAGCCTACTTGGAGGTTCTTCAGCCCAGGAACTCGACTTGCTATATAGCCAGGGGCAAACATTTTACACTTTAACCAAATGTCTGTGAAGTGTTTTCCTGTGCCTCATCTCATTTGATCCTCACAGAAGTCCTGGAGTAGCTAGATAGGAGACTAGATGGAATCCTATCTATTTCCATTAGCTGGAAAAGAGAGCTTTAGAAAGCTTAGAATCTTGACCTGACTGAAAAGGAGAAATGGTGGACCTTGAAAATGACTTCAGGTTTTCTCACTGTGCAGAATATAGTCAAGCACTGCTGCAGTTAAATATTTTACCCTTTGTTCTCCCTGTGTGATCTACAATAATAATCTGCTTTGTGTTGACATTTACTGCTGTGTTGCTGAAAGAGAAGTTGGGGTGCTTCACTGGGCTGGAAAAAGTTTAGCTAAATCAGAAAGCAGGTCTAATTAAGCAAGTTTATCTACATATATAAAGCTCTTGCTGGTGCCAATTGCACGTGTGTGTTTTGATCTGTCATTGTTGATCGTGAATTTGGTTGACACTTGTATTATAGAGAAAGAGCAAATAGCGATATTAAAATATTTCTTCTAATTAATTTCCTTTCAATGTGCACAAATTTGTGCACCAGGCCAACAGTAATATATAATTAAGTAATACTTCTTAGGTGTCTTTTACAGAGCTCATTCAATGCCTTAAAGATATGCATATTCTGGGAGGCTTCTGATGCTAACACAAAATTCAAAGTAAATTCTATTTAGGCATAAAACACCAGCATCACACCAAGTTCAGCATATTTAGTAGTTGCAATTTATTAAAGAAATGGTTATTTTAAATTAATTATAGATATGGATATCCTATTCCCTTTAGGATAAAATTTTTCTAGCTTCTAATCTGTATTAAGTAAACTATAATTAAATGGAAAAAAGGGACAGGCTAGATTCCAAAATAAATTATGAATTAAAAATTCAGAAATAAAGGCTTACTTTTCTTAATTTTAGATTCATTATCAATGGCGGTAATTTGCCATTTTGAAAATTAAAAGTAGGAAATGAAGCCTTGGCCAGGTAGTTCAGTTGGTTAGAGTTGTCCTGATATACCAAGGTTGAGGGTTCGATCCCCAGTCAGGGCATATACAAGAAGCAACTAATGAATGCATAAATAAGTGGAACAACAAATTAATGTTTCTCTCTCTTTCCCTTCCTTTCTTTCTTAAAAAAAAAATCAGTAAGTATAGGGAATGAATAGGGAAAAGGCTTCACTTGAAATTGTTTTTAAAATAGGCCTTAGGCGTAAGAGGTGGGCGGTAGTGGGTAGAGTAGAGAAGGCAGTGGGTGGTAGAAAAAAGGGCAAGTCTCTCAATAAAGATCATAAAAAAGACTAGAAGAAATAAACTTAGAGTTGCATCAAAAGATAATTTGGAAAAATCATGAATTTCTTAAACTTGTAAAGTCTTACACCCTAATCACAATGTAAGAAGAAAACAAAAAACACTGCCTTCTTTTTCTTTACAATTCTTAAGAATGGGCTAGCCTGGCATTTAGTTGTGGACTGAAGAATTATCTTCCATTTCTGGAATTTTTTATTTTTTTAAGTAGAGTCATATTTGCTTACAAATATCTGATATACATGTAAATAAAGTAATTTAAGCTTATCCATATGATCTAAGATGTAACTGTCCCACAATAAACTCCCATCTAAAACAATATAACACAATGGAATTTGAGTAAATTCCAGAGGATGATCAATTGCTTATGTTATATAAGAAGTTATATAAGAACATAAGCTGACAGAAAACAAGTTTATCAGGAAAGTAAATCAAACCATATGAATATGAGTCTAAACACAACTCATCAAGATCATAATGTTCTCTTAAGAGGTCAAATATGTTGTTGTTGTTGTTTTTAATCCTCACCTGAGGATATTTTCCCATTGATTTTTAGAGAGAGTGGAAGAGAGAGGAAAAGGCAGACAGTAATATCAACGAGAGAGAAACAGATCGATTGGTTGCCTACTGCATGCGCCCTGACCAGGGCCCAGGCTGGGAGGAGCCTGCAACCAAGGTACGTGCCCTTTTCTGAAATCACACCCCGGACCCTTTGGTCCGCAGGCCAACACTCTATCCACTAAGCCAAACTGGCTAGGGCTCAAATATGTTTTTAAAAAAGACTAAAAGTACATTACCTGATACTAATGTTACACAAAGACACTATAAGAAAACTACAGACCAATATCTCTTTGATTAGTAACGTGAAAATCCTTAAAAAAATACGGGCAAACTGAATGTAACAGTATACACTAAAAGGATCTTATGCTATGACCACGTAGGATTTATTCCTTGAATATAGGGATAGTTTAATACATGAAAATCAATGTAATATACTATATTATTAGAATGAAGAAAAATATGATCATCTCAATGCAGAAAAAGCATTTGACATTTAACACCCTTGTGTTATAAAAACACTCAACAAACAAGGAATAGAATAAAACATAATAAATGCCATATATGAAAAATCTACAGCTAATATACTCAAAGTGAAACAATGAAAGCTTTTCCTCTAAGAAACAAGACAAGGATACCCTACTTCAGCACTTTTATTCAACAAGTATGGAAGTTCTAGTCAGAGCAATTAGGCAAGAAAAAGAAATAAAAGGCATCCAAATTGGAAAAGAAGTAAAGTCACCTCCATTTGCAGATTACATGACTTTATGTGTAGAAAACTGAAAAACCTTAAAAAAGTCCATAAAAAAATTATTAGAAAAAATATATTCAGCTCCAGCTGGTTTGATTCAGTGGATAGAGCATTAGCCTGTGGACTAAAGGGTCCAGTGTTCAATTCCAGTCAAGGGCACATGCCCAGGCTGTGGGCTTGAACTCCAGTAGGGGGCATGCATGAAGGAGCCGATCAATGATTCTCTCTCATCACTGATGTTTCTATCTCCCTCTCCCTCTCCCTTCCTCTCTGAAATCAACAAAAATATATTAAAAATAAATCAACAAAATTGCATGATACAAAATCAATACACAAAATTACTTTTATTCCTACATCACTAGCAATGAACAACCCAAAAAATGGAATTAAGAAAACGATTCTATTTATAATAGCATGAAAAAGAATAAAATAAACTTAACCAAGTAGGCAAAAGCTTATACACTGAAAACTACAAAACATTACTAAAAGATAGAAAAGAAACATAAATAAATAAATGGAAAAACATCCCATATTCATGGATGGAAGACTTAACATTGTTAAGATGTTAACACTACTCAAAGCAATCTACAGATTCAATGCAACCCCTATGAAAACCTCAATGATGTTTTTTGCAATAATAGAAAAATCAATCCTAAAATTCATGGAATCTCAAGTTACTGAAAAGCTAAATAATCTTGAAAGAAAAAAAGAAAGAAAGAACAAAGTTGGAGGGCTCACATTTCCTAATTTTAAAACTTTCCTGATGTCAAATAATCGTGAAAAAGAACAACAAAGTTGAAGGTCTCACATTTCCTGGTTTCAAAACTTTCCTGATTTCAAAATAATCTTGAAAAAGAAAAACAAAGTTGGAGGTCTCGCATTTCCTGATTTCAAAATTTTCCTGATTTCAAAAATTACTATGAAGTTACAGTAATTAAATGTATGGTACTGGCATAAAACAGACATAAAGAGGTCAATAAACAGAATAGCCCTGAAATATATTTGAATGAGCACTGACAAGGGTGCAAGATCATTCAATGGGGGAAAGAACAGTCTTTTCAACAAATAGTGTTGAGAAAACTGGATATCCACATGCAAAAGAATGAAAAGGAATCCTTACCTTACACCATATACAAAATTAACTTAAAATGGATCAAATACCTAAATATAATTGCTAAAACTATAAAACTGCTAGAAGAAAATAGGGAGAAAACTTCTTGATTTTGAAATGGGCAATAATTTCTTAAATATGACACCAAAAACACAAGACAACAAAATAGATAAATTGGACTTCATCAAAATAAAAAACTTTTGTGCATCCAAGGACCTGACCAACATATGAAAAGGCAACCTACAGTATGGGAAAACATATTTGCAAATCATATATTCAATGGGGGATTATTATTCAGAATATACAAAGAACTTCTGTAAGTCAACAACAAAAATCTCAAATGAAAAATTGGCAAAAGGGCCTTAGCTGGTTTGGCTCAGTGGATAGAGCATTGGGACTGAAGGGTCCTGAGTTGATTAGGGTCACGGGCATATACCTGGGTTGCAGGCTCGATCCCTGGCCCTGGCTGGGTGTGTGTATAGGATGCAACCAATCGATGGATGTGTCTCTCTCATATCAATATTTTTCTCTCTCTGTCTCTCCCTCTCCTTTCCACTCTCTAAAAATCAATGGAAAAATATCCTCGGGTGAGGATTAACAAAAAAACAAAAAAAGGGGAGGGGGAATGGCAAAGGACTTGAATAGACATTTGTCTAAAAAAAGACATACAGAGATAATAAGGACATGAAAAGATTCTCAACACCACTAATCACTAGGGAAACACAAATAAAAATTACTGTAATTCATACTCATTACAATCGCTATTAAAAACCCTGAAAATAAGTGTTGGCAAGAATGTGGGGAACTTGGAATCCTTGTGTAATGTGGCAGAAATATAAAATGGCACAGTCACTGTGGAAAATAATATGGCATTTCTTAAAAATATTAAATTTAGAATTATTATTCCACTCTTGGGTATATATCCAGAAGAACTGAAAGCAGAGATTTAAATAGGTATTTGTACACCAATGTTCCCAGAAGTGTTGTTCACAATATCCAAAAGGTAGAAACAACCCAAATGTCAAGCATATATGAATGGATAAATAAAATATTATACTGTGTATGTATATATATAAAATGGAATATTATTTAGTTTTAAAAAGGCAGGGAATTCTGACACATGTACAACATGAATGAACCTTGAAGATATTATGCTAAGTGAAATGAGCCTGTCACAAAAGGACATATTGTATGATTCCACTTATATGAGGTACCCAGAGTAGTCAAATTCACAAAGACAGAAAGTAGAATGGTGGTTACCATGGTCTGGGGAGGTGGGGGAGGGGTAAGGGAGAGAAAGAGGAATGGGGAATTACTGTTTAATGGATACAGAATTTCAGGTCAGGAAGATAAAAATATTCTGGAGATGGATGGTGGTGAAAGTGGCACAGCAATGTAAATGTACTTTTAATGACACAAAAATAGTTAAAATCATAAATTTTATGTTTATATATATATTACCACACACACAAAAAAGAAAGCTAAAGCTGCCGTGTTATTCAATCTTTCTTGCATTGAATAAACAAGATCTTTTTATTTATTTATTTTTAAAATATAGTTGTTTTTCTTTTTAATATTTTATTGATTTTTTACAGAGAGGAAGGGAGAGGGATAGAGAGTTAGAAACATCAATGAGAGAGAAACATTGATCAGCTGCCTCCTGCACACTCCCTACTGGGAATGTGCCTACAACCAAGGTACATGCCCTTGACTGGACTCGAACCTGAGACCCTTCAGTCCGCAGGCCGACGCTCTATCTACTGAGCCAAACTGGTCAGGGCTTAAATATAGTTTTATTGATTTGAGAGAGGAAGGGAAATTGAGAGACAGAAACATCAATGATGAGAATCCTTGATCAGTTGCCTCCTTCACACCCACTACTGGAGATCAAGCCCGCAACCAGGACATGTGTCCTTGACCAGAATTGAACCCAGTACCCTTCAGTCCACAGGCTGACACCCTATCCACTGAGCCAAACTGGCTAGGGTTATTTTTATTTAAAAAAAAAAATATATATTTTGTTTATTGATTTCAGAGAGGAAGGGGGGGGAGGGGGAGAGAGAGAGAGAGAGAGAGAGAGAGAAACATCAATGATGAGAGAGAATCATTGATTGGCTGCCTCCTGCCTGCTCCACCAGAGATCAAGCCCACAACCTAGGCATAGACCCTGACTGGGAATTGAACTGTGACCTCCTGGTTCATAGGTTGATGCTCAACCAGAGCCATGTCGGTAGGGCTAAATGAAATCTTCTTAGATGCTATGAAAACACATACCTTTCTATAAAACAGTGCTAAGGACCCCGTTCTCTTTGGTCTGCTTATTCCAGTTGGATGTACCTCTTGTGCTTTAGTCAGATGGGTTTGTTTTGGAGAAGCACCAATTAATGACTGAGCAGTAAGTGATACAGGACTCTCAACTTTGGACTCCTGAGTTGTGTTCACGGAAATTGGTATCAGTGTGATCTCTCCAGCATCATTTGCAATACCTAAGTGTACAATACAAGCAAGAGTTCTTTATTAGCAAAAGCTGCATGTATTCCAAAAAGGTTGTCATTATGTCTACCCATTTATGTGTGTAAACATATATGTTAGGGGAAAAAAAAAGAGGAAAGGTACAAAATATTAATTCTAGTCTATAACATTATTTTCTATTTCTGTTCTGTTTTGTTTTGAGTTCTTAAGGAGACTTGTTAATTAAAAAAAATTCTTGCTCAATATACTCATTTGTAAAGCTAAGAAAATAAGTCCTAACAAGAAGAGTAGTAAATTTACAAAATGTGAAAATTAAAAAAAAAAGGGGTACAGGTTCAAAACAAAAGGTGGAGCACAAGATTTTTAGGGCAGTGAAATTATTCTTTATAATACTATTATGTTTGATATGTGTCATTAGATATTTGTCAAAATCTATAGAATATATAATATCAAGTAAACCCTAATATAAACTTTGGACTTTGGATGATGATAACATATCAGTGTAGGTTCATCAATTGTAACAAATGTATTATTATGGTGCAGGAATGTTATGGAGAGGGAGTCTGTGTGTAGGGGAGGGGGAAGAGGGTATATGGAAAATCTCTGTACCTTCCACTCAATTTTGCTATAAACCTAAAACTGCTCTAAAAAATCAAAATAAAAAAAGTAGTCTTTAGGTTCAAGAAAAAATACTGAGTAAGCAAGGCTATGTGATCCAATACAGTAAAGACATTTCTTAAATTTTATCCAACTCAGAAAAAATATAAAAGAAATTCATTGAAATGTTACCATGCAATGGGATTGTAACTTTATGTCCTGTTGTCCCCGTTACTATGGCTGTGGCCATTGTTAAAAGACTTTGCCCAGGTGAAATTGATATATTTTCAGCAGTAATGCTTGAAGGAGCAATTTTCAATTTTTTTCCTTCTGTTATGATCCTGTCCATAAGCATTTCCTTTGGGGGGTCCTCCCCAAAAAGTCTTCTCTTAGCACTCCCTGCGGTAGGAGAACTGTAGCGTTCATGGACAGAAATTGGAGACAATGGTTGCATATCTAATAAAGAAAAAAATAAATTTAAAACAGTTTGATGTGTATTCTAAAATAATGAACCAGGTTCATTATGCAGTCATAAAGATGAAGTGGTGGTACATGCTGTAACATAGATATATCTTGATATCTGTCCTCATATCAAGTCAAGTGTTAAGAGAGAGGCCTGAAATAAATCCTTACAATAAAATGTGAAAATGACAGCTCACCCTCTGGTTTCTTGAACCTCGCCTATATTAAAGGAGAAAAATGTTAAGGGTAAAGTAGAAGCTGAGAGGGAGAATGAGGTGACCCCTAAATTTAAGTAGTAGTCCAATTAGCTTCTGTCTCCCAATCTTATCTAGTAAATAACACTTAAGGAAAAATCAGTTATTTGGTTCACAGTTTTTTGTTTGTTTGTTTGTTGTTGTTTTTTTTTAATATATCTTATTGATTTTTTACAGGGAGGAAGGGAGAGAGATAGAGAGTCAGAAACATTGATGAGAGAGAAACATCGATCAGCTGCCTCCTGCACATCTCTTACTAGGGATGTGCCCGCAACCCAGGTACATGCCCTCGACCGGAATCGAACCTGGGACCTTTCAGTCCGCAGGCCGACGCTCTATCCATTGAGCCAAACCGGTTTCGGCTGGTTCACAGTTTTGCCTTCACCTCCCATACCCTCACACTTCTAGCAGTTTAAGGCAATGGTGTAACTTCCTAGTTTAGTAGATACAGAATCATCTATACTAATAAAAGGGTAACATGCTAATTAGACCAGACATTCATCCGGACATCCTTCCGGACAAAGCCATGGTGGCGGGGACTAAGGCAGAGGCGGTTAGGGGTGATCAGGCCAGTGGGGGAGGGTAGTTAGGGGTGACCAGGCCGGTGGGGGAGGTCAGTCAGGGGCGACCAGGCTGGCAGGGGAGGGCAGTTAACGGCAATCAGGCCGGCAGGCAGAGAAGCTAGGGGCAATCATGCAGGCAGGTGAGCTATTAGGAGCCAGTGGTCTCGGATCGCAAGAGGGATTTCCAACTGCCGGTTTAAGCCTGATCCCAGTAGTCGGACATCCCAAGGGGTCCTGGATTGGAGAGGGTGCAGGTCAGGCTGAGGGACCCCTCCCCGACCCCGTGCATGAATTTCATGCACCAGGCCTCTAGTATTTTATAAGATAAAAATGGGTAAAGGTGATAACACTCTGCTTAATGTGATTTAATTTGAGGGTTGACAGTAGTATGTTAATTAAAAAGGAAGTTAGGGTATAAACTATGTCTCTCCACTAGGTGCAAAGGTTCTTCTAGCCTCCTACAACTCTACATCTTTTTCCACATTCTTCCTCATTTCCTCCAAACCATTGTTTCTATACAGGTATATAATAAGTTATTAAAGTAAAAGCTTGTTATTATTTATTTTTACTTTCACTAGATAATTAGACAGCCATGTAGTCTATTTTAAAAATATGCTTATAAAGTATAAAACTTACCTCTGGCAATAATGACAGCTCTCTGTACTACTGAAGGGAGTGGGGAAAGAGTCATGGCTTAATAACTATCTCTCCATAATCCTGGGGGTTATGAAAGCAGCTCTGACTCCTGACCTTAGTTAACAAGTGGAAAGTTCTATTGTTACTCCTGTTACCCCTTAACAGGACTCTACCTGGATGTCTTACATCTAAGAAATCCCAGCCCTTGAATCTGACTAGGAATTTTCAAAGCTGACATTTCAAAGGAGGACTCACATTATAGCCTTGAAGTTAGCTGCAAACCCCTTGAAATAATCTTTTCCTTACACAGCACTGGGAAAGCTATAGAGGACACTCAATAAAAATTTAATAATATGTTATTAGGTTTTTATTGAGTGTCTGTCCAATATAGCTCATATCAAGTCTAGTAGGAGAGAGAGGCCTGAAATAGGTCCTTACAACAAAATGTGAAAATGATAGCATACCTCTTCTGCCTATATTAAAGGAGCCAAATGTTAGAAGTAGAAGTTTTATATTTTTATATCTCCAGAGATAAGGCTCAATATTATTGTTTTCTAAGGCTTTTCTATTATTTGATTCTCATGCCTAAATCTTTACAAGAAAATAACTTTTTCCTCTAATCATAAAAATAATGTATGACCTGAATGTTCACAGCAGCATTATTCATAACAGCCAACAAGTGTAAATAATCGCAATGTCCATCAACTAATGAATACACAAACAATGTCCACACAATAAAACATTATTCAGTCATAAAGATGAAGTGGTGGTACATGTTGTAACATAGATATATCTTGAAAACATGCTAATTGAAGGAAGCCAATAACAAAGACCACATATTAAACAATTCCATTTATATGAAATGACCAGAATAGGCAAATCCATAGAGATAAAAAGTAGCTCCAAGGGCTTAGGGGAGAAAGAACTGGAGAGTGATTAATATAAGGTATGGGATTTCTTTTGGGGGTGATGAAAACATTCTGGAATTAGACAATGGTATAGTTGTATAGTCTGGTGAATAGTCTAAAAACCACTAAATTGTATACTTTTAAAGGGTTAATTTTATGGCATGTGAATTATACCTCAATTTGAAAAATTCACTGAAAAAAATTCAAACAATACTAAAAACTGTAATGAATAAAGTAACACTCACTCAAAATCCCTACACATAGAAAGAATCACATTTTGGTGACCATTCTTCATGATTTTCTCAGATTTCTAGCTGGGTGGCAAATACACACACACACACACACACACACACACACTTATATATATAATATACATATAAATTATAGTCAAAGATACATTCATAGACAGACACACACACACTTCATGTTTTGTATAGTTCCAATATGCAGTTTAACAACAGCTCTAGCAAAACAGTTCAAATTTCAAATTTCAGTTGAAAAGGTATATTAACTGTAACTGTATAAACTAAAAACTTCAGTCCATAAATCATTATATAAATAATAGCTGTGCATCATGATCAGTGATCAATCATGTCACTTCTTTGTCTGTCGGTGATTGGTCAGGGCATATCTGTTACCCAATTCATGCAGACAACAAAACATATACCAAGTTATGCTTCCTTATCTCCCAGTGGTAAACTCACACAACATTTTATAAACAGACAAATGAAAGAGGGAATCATCAGGGGGAAAAAAAAAAAGGTGAAGGTGCAACAAATAAATAAAAAGTGATAGTGCTGAAAGTGAAATTAAAATAAGAGTGTCAATAAAGTTATAAAAGAAAAACTGACTCTGGGAATATTGTTGACACTGCCACTGTTCAAGAGATTTACGTATGTAGTTAGAAGTACTTTGTAAAGATGAAACTTATGGGTATAAAAGAAAAGTTTTTGTTACAAAAAAGATGATATACAACAGGAAGTAATGATGGCAAAAATTTAACATCAGAGAAACTCAGATATTTCACAGCATTGAAAGCACAAAGAATAAAATGTTGAAAGCTGGGAGCATTTGATATCTTGCTTCCTGGCACTATCTTCAGTTTCAGCTCAAATAAACTCTTATAAAAATTCTCAAAAGTACATAAGTAAATAAAATGTTGAAAACTGATCCAATATGAGTTTAAAAGACACAAAATAGATGCTCCACTCAGTATGAGAAGGGAGCAAACACTGTTTAAAAAAAAGACAAATAAAACACTTTTTTTTTTTTTGGTTTTATCTTTTTTTTTATTTTTTTAAGTCTACTTTATTCTTTATTGGTTTTTTTTTATTGTTTTATTGCTTAAAGTATTACAAAGAGTATTACATATGTCTCCTTTTTTTTCCCCGCCACTGACAATCCCCTGGCCTCCCCTACCCCCCCAGTGTCTTATGTCCATTGGTTATGCTTATATGCATACATACAAGTCCTTCGGTTGATCTCTTACCCCCTTCCCTCCTGCCCCCCAACCCTCCCCGGCCTTCCCACTGCAGTTTGACAATCTGTTTGAGGCAGCTCTGCCTCTGTATCTATTATTGTTCATAAGTTTATAATGGTCTTTATTATCCATGAATGAGTGAGATCATGTGGTATTTTTCCTTCATTGACTGGCTTATTTCACTTAGCATAATGCTCTCCAGTTCCATCCATGCCGTTGCAAATGGTAAGAATTCCTTCTTTTTTACAGCAGCATAGTATTCCATCCTGTAGCTGTACCACAGTTTTCTAATCCATTCATCTACTGATGGGCACTTAGGCTATTTCCAGATCTTAGCTATGGTGAATTGTGCTGCTATGAACATAGGGGTGCATATATCCTTTCTGATTGGTGTTTCTGGTTTCTTGGGATATATTCCTAGAAGTGGGATCACGGGGTCAAATGGGAGTTCCATTTTTAGTTTTTTGAGGAAACTCCATACTGTCTTCCATAGTGGCTGCACCAGTCTGCATTCCCACCAGCAGTGCACGAGTGTTCCTTTTTCTCCACATCCTCTCCAGCACTTGTCGTTTGTTGATGATAGCCATTCTGACAGGTGTGAGATGGTACCTCATTGTTGTTTTGATTTGCATCTCTCAGATGATTAGTGACTTTGAGCATGTTTTCATATGTCTCTTGGCTTTCTGAATGTCCTCTTTTGAAAGGTGTCTATTTAGATCCTTTGCCCATTTTTTGACTGGATTGTTTATTTTCCTTTTGTTGAGTTGTATGAGTTCCCTATAAATGTTGGAGATTAGGCCCTTATCAGATATGACATTGGCAAATATGTTTTCCCACGCAGTGGGCTTTCTTGTTGTTTTGTTGATGGTTTCTTTTGCTGTGCAGAAGCTTTTTATTTTGATGTAGTCCCATTTGTTCATTTTCTCTTTAGTTTCAAGTGCCCTAGGAGTTGTATCGGTGAAGAAATTGCTTCCGCATATGTCTGAGATTTTGTTGCCTTTGGATTCTTCTAGAATTTTTATGGTTTCCTGTCGTACATTTAAGTTCTTTATCCATTTTGAGTTTATTTTTGTTTATGGTATAAGTTGGTGGTCTAGTTTCATTTTCTTGCATGTATCTGTCCAATTTTCCCAACACCATTTGTTGAAGAGGCTATCTTGGCTCCATTGTATGTTCTTGCCTCCTTTGTCAAATATTAATTGAGCATATTGGTTCGGGCCGATTTCTGGGTTCTCTATTCTATTCCATTGATCTATAAGTCTGTTCTTGTGCCAGTACCAGGCAGTTTTGAGAACAGTGGCTTTGTAATACAGCTTGATATCTGGTATTGAGATCCCACCTATTTTGTTCTTTCTCAGGATCGCTGCAGCTATTCGGGGTCTTTTTTTATTCCAGATGAATTTTTGGAGCGTTCGTTCTAGATCTGTGAAGTATGCCGTTGGTATTTTAATGGGAAGTGTGTTGAATTTATAGATTGGTTTGGGTAGTAGGGACATTTTAATGATGTTGATTCTACCAATCCATGAACACGGTATGTTCTTCCATCTGTTTATGTCTTCCTCTATCTCTTTTTTCAACGTCCTGTAGTTTTCTGAGTAGAGGTCTTTTACCTCTTTAGTTAAGTTTATTCCTAAGTAGCTTAGTTTTTTTGGTTCGATGGTAAATGGGATTGTTTTTTTTTAATCTCTCTTTCTGAAAGTTCACTATTGGTGTATAGAAATGCCTCAGATTTCTTGGGGTTAATTTTGTATCCTGCTACATTGCCAAATTCATGTATTAAGTCTAGTAGTTTTTTGATGGAGTCTCTAGGGTTTTGTATGTATAATATCATGTCGTCTGCAAATAAGGACAGTTTTACTTCCTCTTTTCCAATTTGGATGCCTTTTATTTCTTCTTCTTGTCTAATTGCAATGGCTAATACTTCCAGTACTATGTTGAACAGAAGTGGTGAGAGTGGGCATCCCTGTCTTGTTCCTGTTCCTGATGTTAGTTTTTGTCCATTGAGTATGATGTTGGCTGTGGGCTTGTCATATATGGCTTTTATTATGTTGAGGTATGATCCTTTAAAACACTTTTATTCTCAATGTTTTTTAATGTTTTAAATTATACCATACTAAGTAAATATTTTTACTTGTTCATTTCTCTAATCAAGTAATTGATAGAGAATTTTTAAAGTTTTGACAAGACTTTTAAAGATTATAAAACAATCCTAGTTATTATTCCTCTTGTTTGAGATTTTATATGCACAGCTTGCACATTTTTATAATCTTGCACTACATGTATAGCAAAGCACATGCATGCATGCATGCATCCACACACACATAAAAAACTATAGTTCAAAAATGGATCTTGAGCTATTTTACTATGTACACTGAATACTTTGTTCATCTGAGGTTTGTTCAGAGATATTCTGTAGTCAAAAGATTTT
The DNA here is from genome assembly GCF_000147115.1 of Myotis lucifugus. Lineage (NCBI taxonomy): Eukaryota > Metazoa > Chordata > Mammalia > Chiroptera > Vespertilionidae > Myotis > Myotis lucifugus. The sequence continues at coordinate 6,519,314 of NW_005871108.1, forward strand.
CTTAACTGATTTAAGGAAAAATAAAGCAAGAGCTACATAATCCAGAAAATGTACACATCAGTATGCTATATCACAAAAGAAAATAAGGAAAGATGCACTAAAATCTTCCTATTAGTAAAGTTCAAATGAACTATTTTAAGAATTTAGTATAAATAAGTCAGTCATTAGATAAACTTTAGCATCCCAATGAGTTCTCTGCTCTGCTTTAAATACTTATCTCTCATAGAGACATGCATAGACAGAGAGAGAATATAACTTTTGTCACACTTAAAAATTAGGTATTTAGCTTATGAAGAAATAGTTTTCCACCATCATTTAGAAAAGGCGTGTGTTTATTAAAAGGCCAAGATATATTTTCACAATAACTGACACTGAAATTATGAAAAATAATTATATTCAAAATGAGGTTGGAAATCTTATTACTTTAACTTTAAAAAGTATAAAACGAGCCACACTATGAGGTTGACATAAGCATTAATCCTTCTTTAAAATCCTGATGAAAAAATAAAAAACATATTAATAAGATGACATTTTCTCTGAAAAAAATTATTTGTTATTTTTCATTATTTTACTAATGTTGAACCTACCCCTTCGAAGACTCCCACTGTCCGTCCGAACTTCTTTGACCCTTGGATGCATTAGAGGAGACATTGGCATCATGGGAAGATGACCCTGTACATTTCCCCCATTTCCTGTTTCAAAGTTATTTGGAAATATAACCTGTTGAAAACAAAAACCATTTGCTTTACATACAGATAAACCTACTGATGAAAACTTGTAACAGAAAAAATGAGAAAAATCTTTTCTTTAATTATGTAATTTCTTTCCTTTTTTCTTCACAAAATTGCTCAATAGTTAATATTGTTAAATTGTGTGTAGAATTAATCACATTTAATCTTATCTATCTATGTAAGTTTATCGACAATTAGAAGTAAACCTATGAGGTAGGCACTATCACTCTCCACCTAGGGATGAGAAAAATGAGGCTCAAAATGTGATTACCCAAGGGCACACTGCTACAAAGTAATAGAGCAAGAGCATTAACTCAAATCCATTTCTTTCAAATTCATAACGTTTCTTTTTACTTTCCCAATGGATTCTATAATGGAAATATTGATGAATACTAAAGATTGCCCCATTAATCACAGTGCTGCAAAAGACAAAAGATACGTGGAAGAGAGATTTTCAAGAAAACATTTTCTTTTAAGTTCTTCCTGGTTTTGGACAGTTCCTTCAGTAGTTTGGGATTAGGGAAAAGACCATCAAACCTCAGAGGGAAGGCAGGGGAGTGGGGGAGTAAAAGATCAACCAAAGGACTTGTATGCATGCATATAAGCATAACCAATGGACAAAGACAGCAGGGGGGTGAGGGTATGTTCCGGGGGTGGTGGAGGGGGGGGTGGGGGGGGAGCGGCCAGAGAGAGGTCAATGGGGGAAAAAGGAGACATATGTAATACTTTAAACAATAAAGAGCTGAAATTTTTTTAAAAAGATTAAATCAGGAGACACAGAAAAGCAAAGAAGAATAAAAAGATAAGAGTTACAAAAGAATAACAGAGATGAAAGAAAAATCTCAATTTCTCACATGATACAAAAACGTTAAATGTGTTATTTGTATGTATTAGTCACAAAGATTTAGCTTAGTATTCTAAATACTATTAATAAGAAGTATTTAATTCTTTTCATGTACATTTGAAAAATTAAAAATGATGAAATTAATGGTTTATTAGATATACCAAAAGCAGAAGCAACAATAGAAAAAAAAAACTGAACATCATCAAAATTAACTTTTGTATTCCAGTGGATTTCATCAAGAAAGTTAAGAAGACAACTAAAAGAATGGGAAAAAGTTTTGCAAATCTTATGTTGGATATGGGAGTTCTATCTTCAATATATAAAGAATTCCTATAACTCAATAATAAAAAGATAAATAACCCAATTTAAAAATGGGCAAAGGATCTGAATAGATATTTCTCCAAGGAAGATATAACATGGTTAATAAACACATGAAAAGATATTGGACATCATTAAGAATGCAAATAAAAACCGTATCACTTCATGCCTACTAGAATGGTTAGAATACAAAAGACAGATAAGTGGGTTGGATAGGATGTAGAGAAACTGAAATCTTCATACACTGATGGTGAGAAGGTTAAATGGTGCAGCCACTTTGGAAAATAGTCTGACAGTTCAAAAGTTTAAACAGTTACCATATGGCCCAGCATATGGTAACTACACATATACCCAAGAAAAATAAAAATATATGTCCACACAAAAACTTGTGCATGAGTGTTCATAGCAGTAGTATTCATAACAGCCAAAAGATGGAAACAACCCAAATGTCCATCAGTTGATAAATGATATATCCATGCAATGGACTATTATTAAGCCATAAAAAGAAATGAATTGCTGGTAGGTAAACATGGATGAACCTTGAAAACGTGCTAAGTGAAAGAAGCCAACTCACAAACAAATATGATATATTCCTTGTATGATTCTATTTATATGAATTGTCCAGAATAGGCAAATGAAAGTAGATTACTGGTTGCTTAGAACTGGGGGGAAGAAAGAGGGTAAGGAAGTGATAGCTAAAGGGCATGGTTTCTTGTTGAGGTGACAAATATGTTCCAAAACTTACTATAGTGATGCCTGTACATATCTATGCTCATACTGAAAACCATGGGCTTGTACACTTTATATGGGTGAATGTATGGTATGTGAATTATATCTTAACTAGAGGCCCGGTGCACAAAATTCATGTGGGGGGATGGGGGTGGATGTGTGTCCCTCAGCCCTGCCTGCACCCTCTCAAATCTGGGACCCCTCGAGGGCAGTCAGACATCCCTTTCACAATTCAGGACTGCAGGCTCCCAACCACTCGCCTGCCTGCCAGCCTGATCACCCCTAACCACTCCCCTGCCAGCCTGATCGATGCCTAACTGCTCCCCTGCTGGCCCAATTGGTCCTAACTGCCCTCCTCTGCCGGCCTGGTTGCCTCTAACAGCCCTCCCCTGCTGGCCTGGTCCCCCCCAACTGCCCTCCCTTGCAGGACTGGTCCCTCCCAACTGCCCTCCCCTGCTGGCCTGGTCCCCACCAACTGCCCTCCCTTGCAGGACTGGTCCCCCCCAATTGCCCTCCCCTGCTGGCCATCTTGTGTTCACACGGGGGCAGACATCTTATGTGTTAGAGTGATGGTCAATTTGCATATTACCTCTTTATTATATAGGATAAAGCTATCTCTATATATAATAAACCAGTGTCCCTAACGACTGGAATGACCAAACAACTGGTTGCCATGAGGTGGCATTGACCACTTGTTGGTCCCTTCCACCCACCCACAGGCTCTGATGGATCAGCGATGGTGAACGGGGGAATCGGGGTGGGTGGCAGGAAGACTGGGCTGGCTGTCAGGCTGTTGGGATCACCAGCTCATCCCCAGCTGTTCAGGGGCTCATGCCTGCGGGAAAGCGGGCACCGGCAACTTCACCTCCATGCACGTGTGTCGGGCCTGCCACTGACGGAATGCGCTGCCTGCTCAGGGCCGCTCACGCCAGGGCGGGTAGGTTGCGGGCATGCCTCAAGCCGCAGCAGCAGCAGCAGCAGCAGCAGCGGCGGTGCCCACATGAATGGCCCCGAGCGGGCATCGCATTCCATCAGTGGCCAGCCTGGCACATGTGCATGGAGGTGAAGTCTCCAGCGCCCACTTTCCCGCAGGCCTGAGCCCCGGAGTAGCTGGGGATGAGCTGGTGATCTCAACGGCCTGACAGCCCAATGGTGGAGGGAGCATTTGGTCTGGGGACTGGTGAATGGGCAGAAGATGGCCCTGATCGCAGGAGGCTAGGCCTAGGGACCCTACCCTCATGATTTAATCGTGTGCTGGGCTTCTAGTCTACACTAATAAAAGACAAACATGCAAATTGACCATACCTTCACTATGCCTTAAGCCACACCCACCAGCCAAACAGAGCGACTATATGCAAATTAACCCAACCAAGATGGCGGCCGGCAGCCACGGAGCTGGAGCAAGCAGGAAGCTTGGGTTGCCCCTGACAATGGAGGAAGCCAAGCTTCCCGCCCACCCTGGCCAGCTCTGAGCTCCACTCAAGGCTACAAAGTTTCAATTATAGAAGGTAAATAAATCCCAGAATAAAAGAAAAAAGAAAAAAAGGAGAGGCTGGGAGCTTCCGTCACTGGGGGGCTTGGCCAGCCTGAAAACGGCCCTCAGCCCCTCACCCAGACTGGCCAGGCACCCAAGTGGGACCCCCACCCTGATCCAGGACACCCTTCAGGGCAAACCAGCCGGCCCCCACCCGTGCACCACGCCTCTATCCTATATAATAAAAGGGTAATATACAAATTGACCCTAACAGCAGAACGACTGGGAATGACTGGTCACTATGACACACACTGACCACCAGGGGGCAGATACTCAATGCAGGAGCTGTCCCCTGGTGGTCAGTGCGCTCCCAAAGGGGGAGCTCTGCTCAGCCACAAGCCAGGCTGATGGCTGCTAGCACAGCGGTGGTGGCGGGAGCCTCTCCCGCCTCCTCAGCAGCACTAAGGATGTCTGACTACAGCTTAGGTCTGCTCCCTGCTGGTAAGTGGACATCCCCCGAGGGCTGCCGGGCTGCCAGAGGGATGTCTGACTGCCAGCTTGGGCCCGATCCCCCAGGGAGCAGGCCTAAGCCAGCAGGTGGACATTCTTGGAGGGGTCCCAGATTGGGAGAGGGCACAGGCCGGGCTGAGGGATCCCCCAAGTGCACAAACTTTTGTGCACTGGGCCTCTAGTTTATAATAATAAAAGCATAATATGCTAATTAGACCAGACGTCCTCCTGGACAAAGCTGGGGCTATGAGGGAAGCCCAGGTCCCAGGTGCCTGCCGGCAGCTACAGGGAAGCCCAAGTCCTGGGTGCCAGAGGAAGCTGGTGCTGGCAGCTGGGGGAAGGAAGGCCTACTCTTGCACGAATTTCATGCATCGGGCCTCTAGTTATTTTATAAAATGAGAGGATTATTAGCCTTGCCCTGACTCACTTCTTCACAAGTAGGAACCTTGTTTGCAGAAGCCTGGAGAGCCTCCCACAGTGCAGAATCGTGATTCCATGCTAAACTCTCCAAAATCTGTTCTTCAATGCTGTTCAGGTGTTTCACCATGTCCCTGGACAGTCCCTCCTCTGAGCGGATCACCACTTCAATAACCTGGTGACAAGAAAATTGAGAAGATAATGAACTCTCAAGCAATCAGTTCTAGATTGGGTGGGCTTGCATGTATGAGTAGCTCTGTTATTAATGACATAAAATCAAGGATATCGTTGAAGTAGGTTTTTTAAAAAATTTATCATTGTTATTGAAAGTTATACAGATGTACCCTTTATTGCCCATTGATCCCTTCTATCCTGCACCTTCTCCCACCCCAAGCCTTTACCACATTATTGTCTGTGTCCTTTGATTATGCATATAATTTCTTTGGTTAATGTTTTTATTGATTTTATGATTTTAGAGAGAAAGGGAGAGAGAGAAACATGTATGAGAGAGAAACACTGATCAGCTGCCTCCTGCAGGCCCCCTATTGGGAATGGAGCCTGGGCATGTGCCCTGACCAGCAATTGAACTGGGGACAACGCTCAACCAACTAAGCCACACCAGTCAGGGCTGAGTTTTTAAGATCTTCAAAATACTTTCACATATATTTGTTTTTCATGTTTTCTTCATACATGGAAAATTAAGACAATGATAGGTGAAAACTGGGTAACAGCCCAATAATGGTAGAAGTCAGGTTTTGGGTTCCCAGCCTATTGCTATTGTGAATTTACTGCTATTTTGAATTCATATTATTCTTCCTAATAGCTCAAAAGGAGAAAATGAATAATATATTTAGAAGGAACTTTGTTTTTATATACTATAATTACATTTTAATAAGAGTAAATATCTATGGAGGGATTGAGCAAAGAGGAAGAAAAAGAAGAGAACTCATGGACATGAACAGCAGTGTGGTGACTGCTGGGGAAAGGAGGGTGGGTGTTAGAGGAAGAGGGCATAAATGGTGATGAGAAAAGCAAAATTAAATTGGCCAGTGTTGCACAGTTGTTAGAGCATCGGCCTGCGCACCAAAGGATGGAGGGTTCAATTCCCGGTCAAGGGCACATTCCTGGGTTGCAGATTCAATCCCTGTCCCTGGGTCAGGGCACATGCAGGAGGCAACCGATTAATACGTTTCTCTTACATCCATGTTTCTCTCTCCCCTCCCCCCACCTTCTTTCTGCTCTCTCTAAAAAATATCCTCAGGTGAGGATTAAGAAAAAAAAAAAGAGTAAATATCTAGGACAATGTAAGTATATACACAAGAGTATTAATACTGATTATCATTAGAATTTTAATGTGTGATTTTAATATTTACATTTTTAGATAGCATATGAAATGGTCTTGTTTTATTATCCATTCAGTCTCCATATTTTTTATTGAAGGATTTAATCTATCTGCATTAAAGTAATTGTTGATATTAATTGTTGCTATGTATTTATTGCCATTCTATTATTCATATTTTCAAATTTTTTCTTCTTAAACAAGACCCTTTAACGTTTTTGTAATACTGGTTTGGTGGTGGTGAACTCCTTTAGCTTTTTTTTGTTGGAGAATCTCTTAATCTGCCCTTCCATTCCCAAATGATAACTTTGTTGGATAATCTTGGTTGTAGGTCCTTGCTTTTTTTTTATTGATTTTTTATTGATTTTTTTAAGAGAAAGGAACAGAGAGGGATAGTTAGAAATATTGATGAGAGAGAAACATCAACTGGCTGCTTCCTGCTAGCCCCCACTGGGGATCGAGCCTGCAACCAGGGCATGTGCCCTTACCGGGAATTTAACCTGTGACCTCTTGGTTCATGGGTTGATACACAACCATGATGCAAGCATGTAGATCCTTGCTTTTCATGACTTTGAATATTTTGTGACAATCTCTGGGCCTGCAAAGTTTCTATTTAGAAATCGACAGTCTATGGGTGCTCCCTTATGGATAACTGCTTTTAAGATTCTCTTTATCTTTTATCTTTGGTATTTTAATTATGATGTCCTGCTGTGGGCCTCTTTGGGTTCATCTTGTTTGGGCTACTATGCTTTCTGAACTTAAATGTCTATTCCCTTTACCAGTTAGGGAATCATTTTTTCAAATAGGCTTTCAATTCCTTGATCTTTCTCTTCTCTTTTGGCATGCCCATGAGGTTAACTGTTAGTACATTTGAAGCCCCAGAGGCTCCTTAAACTATCCTAATTTTTTGGGATTCTTTTTTCTTTTTGCTATTCTAATCGGATGTATTGTGCTTCCTTATACTAAGTTGATTCTCTGCTTCATGTACCCTCCTGTTGATTCCATGTACTGTAGTCTTCATTTCAGAAATTATATTCTTTTCTGACTGGTTCTTTTTTATGTTTTCTATCTCCATTTTTATGTTTCCTATCTATTTGTTGAAGTTCTAAGTTCATCTACTCTTCCCCTACATTCATTGAGCATTCTTTTTTGAAAAATATTTTTTATTTTTTATTGATTTCAGAGAAGAAGAGAGAGGGAGACAGAAACATCAATGATGAGAATCATTGATCGGCTGCCTCCTGCATACCTCCTACTTGGGATCGAGCCCGCAACCCGGGCATGGGCCCTTGACCAGAATCAAACCTGGGACCCCTTGGTCTATAGGCTGATGCTCTATCCACTGAGTCAAACTGGCTAGGGCTCATTGAGCATTCTTATAACCAGTGATTTTAACTCTGGATCTGGTAGATTGCTTATCTCCATTTTGTTTAGTTCTTTTTCTGGAGTTTTGGGACATGTTTCTTTGTCTCATCATCTTGGCTGTCTGTGTTCGTTTCTATGTATTGGATAGAGCTGCTATGTCTCCCAGTCTTGGGAGAGTGGCCTTATGTAGTATGTGTCCTATAGGGTCCAATGGCACAGTCTTCCTGGTTACCCAAGCTGGGGGCTCTAGGTTCACCCTTCCCGATGGGCTGTATGCACCTTCCTGTTGTAATTGAGCCTGATTGCTGTTGGCATGTTAAAGGGAGGGATTTACCTCAAGGCCGATTGGCTGCAAGAATGGCTGTGACTACAGTGCAGGAGTTGCTGTGCAGGGGCCAAACCTATGGAGCAAAACTCACTTCAGCAAGACTCTGGTGCCCATTGATACCTCTCCTTAAGTGTGTCACTCATGGTTGGGTGGTGCTTTGGCCTGGTCTGAAGCTATCTACTCATTGCACTGTCCCTGAGGCCTCCTAGAAGGTGCAGGCCAAGATTAGCTGCCACTGGGCCTTGCCTGGAGTCACCTGGCATGAGCTAACAGACTGATCTGCAGATGGCTGCTACTTGTTGGGCTTCAAGGTGCCTGGGAGAGACCAAGTTATGAACCGGGGCCAGCTGGTGCTGCTGGTGCTTAGCCTAGGGACACTTAGCAAGAGGTTCAGAGAAGGCCAAGGACAGACTACTGCTTGTTTGGGGTTTATGAACCTTTGAGAAATTTTAGGAGAATCTGCAGCATGAGCCCAAACAGGCTATTTGTTTGGAAAAGCCACTGGAAATGGCTTTGGTGTATCTGAAAGTTGTATGGGGTGAAGTCTCAGGGAATCAACAGAGTGGGGTGAACAGTGTTAGCCAGGCTGATGAAGACCCAGATATGGAGCCTGTCTGCTGGCTGTATGGGGGGAGTGTTCAGCAAAGGAAAAATGGCCTCTGACAACACTTCTGTTTGAAAGAAAGCCGTCCTTCCAACCATCATTCCAAAGCCAGACAATTTAGTTCTTCCCCATATGTCCCTGGGGCTTTTTGAACTGCTGCCCCAGCAATGGAATCCAGAGAGGTGAATCCAAATAAGTCCATACATAGGCCATTTAAGAGGAACCACCTGGGACTCCAGCAGCCCTCCATCTCACTCAGTCAGAATCCAGACTGGTTTTCACAGCCAAAGTTATGGGGACTTCTCTTCCCAGCATTAGAACCCTGGGCTGGGGTACCTGGTGTGGGGCTGGGAACCTCTGCAGCAGAGCTATCCCTCCTGATTTTTAACTGCCACTGAATGAGGACCAGCCGATGCTGCATCTCTGCCTCTCCTCCCAGTCTTAATGTGGCTTCTTTTTTTACATCCTTAGTTATAGGACTTCTGTTCAGCTAGATTTCACATGGTTCTGAATGATGGTTGTTCTGTACTTCAGTTGTCATTTTCATGTGCTTGTGGGAGGAAGGGAGTACTGCATTTAACTACCCTGCCATCTTGAGAGGAAGCCCAGGATTATGATTTTCATTCATAAATATGGAAAATTCAAAGTTAACTACTTAGTTTCTGGTTGTATTCGCCAGTGACAGAAACAAAACCAAACTTGTGAGATTGGCTTAATTTACATATACCCTTCATTCTCTCCCTTTTGTCCTTGATTCTACCCAAAAGGAATATATGTTTTCAGAATACCTCTGGGAATATTTTCCAAACATCAGTACAGCTTGTTTCTTCAGCATTAAGATAAATAGAATTCTATGTGAGGTACACCATAAACAGAACTGTCTTCATCTCACCTTATAAAAATAAAATGGCCGCAAATTAAGAACTTCAATAATCCAGGGAAAAGTACGAGGTGAGCTATAAGCAAAGAGCACAATTTCCAAACAACAGGCCATCAAGGAACGATGGAATATATCTTGCTCTAAAAGAACCTTGGAAAAGAGAAAGACCACAGTTTAATATTTCTAACAAGTTTAGCTTTTGTCATTCTATAAAGACTATAGAAATAAGAAAAAATCACTTGTACACATTATATTATACTAGATTATCAGAGATAAAAATTTGAATTCTCAAACTGGTAAAGAGTTTTCTTATATAATCCTGCTCAATGGTAGATATATTTAAATGAGGCATACATCACAACCTGCTTTGAAAATTGAGCAAATAACCAAATAGTAAATATTCCCATTAAAAGAAAAGCACTAAGAATTTTTTAATGGGTTTTATTACCAGTGTTTTGTCAACAAAAGGGCTTATTAATCAAAAAACTAAAATCAAAGGTATTATAATATCATGGCTAAGACTTTAAAAAGTTCAGAGAAAGAGTTATTTTACTAAGATAAATTCTTGTTTCATCATTGAGTTTAAGATTCAACATCAGTTTTTAGTTTTAAACAGGCTGTTTATTGCCATCCTTCTTTTAAATATCACTCCAAATCAACAAAGAGAATAAGAAACAGAAACTATTCTGTAGAAAACTAGGAGACATTGTAATTGCAAACCATCCTCTATAATAAAGAGCTAATATGCTAATTAGACCAAACAGCTGAACGACCGTCCAGATGACATTCTGGACAACCATCCGGATGACCTTCTGGACAAAGCCAGGGCTGTGAGGGCTGGCCAAGCTACGAGGGGCTGCAAGGGCCAAGGCTGTGAGGGGCTGTGAGGGCTGAGGCTGTGAGGGCTGAGCCCCTTGCATGAATTTCAGGCCTCTAGTCTATATAATAAAAGCCCAGCGACTGTTACAGTGGAACAACCAGTTGCTGCCACCAGTGCTGCTGCAGAGCCCGAGGGCCCTGGGGCCAACTGTGCTCCCACCGCCAAGGCACTGGTAAAGAATGCGAAGGTGGCCAGCGTGAGGACGCAGCTTGAGATGAAGGCTTTGTGGGACGAATTCAATCAGCTGGGCATCGAGATGAACATCACCAAGGCTGGCAGGTCAGGGCACCCCTCTCCCCGCTGTGACTCTCCCCACATGGCGCCCGTCTTAGGCAGCAGGCTTTGGCTCAATCCACGTGAGCGAGACTGAGAAGTGAGGTGGGGGGCACAGCCTGGCCACCTGCGGGTCCCTCTCGGCGTGGGCCAGCTCCTTCACTCTCTGAGTCCCGGCTCTAGCGACAGCCGCCTGGTGCGCTGGGCTGGAGGGTACTGCTTGGGAGGCCAGGAAGGTGACAGAGAAACCCTGTGGACCTGCCGCCAAGGGTCCAGGACCACCAGAAACGGACCGGCTCAGAGCACACCAAGCTTGAGGGGGAAGGTAGCCGCCTGTGAGAGGCCTTGCCACCAGCTGGCTCCTGGTGGATCCCACCTCAAAGGAAACTCGATCTTTGGTTCCTTAGTTCAGTCTATCCCAGCTAAAGAGGAGCAGCTGGGCACATTTTAGGGGAGAATTAAGACTCTAAAACAGTGTGTTCTGTTCCCTGGAGATTGCTACCCAGTTGTCTTAGGCCTAAATTCAGGGTGATTGTGGGGCCTGGCTCTGCCACTGGGGCCCATGTCTTCCAATTGGCCTGTATTTGTTGTAAGGCCCCAAAGAGAAGAAGGAGAACAAGTTTTTCAATGCAATGGATTTGACCAACAGACAAAGGTGAGTGCCGGGCTATGTCTAATGTACACACAGAGACACCAGCTTTGAGTCGGCCCGGCCAAAGGGAGCTCAGGGCCTGTTTGCAGAGCCTTCTCCTGGTTTCTGTTTCCTTGCTGAGACCGTCCTCCCTGAGAAGCCTGGGGTCCATGCTCAGCTCCAACTCAGTGGGTCTTCTCCAGGCCTCTCCCCGCAGCTGGCTGCACCCCAGATAGGCCCCCCCAACCCAACCGGGGGTGGGGCCAGCCGGACCCCACCCATGTATGAATTTGTGCACCGGGCCTCTAGTATATTTATAAAGACTAGAAGTGGATGGAAGGATGACAAATTACTAAGAATAAAGCAGAATGGTCAAACATAAGGGCCTGAAGAGACACACTAAAAACAAATTTGCTCTATGCAACCTGAAAAGAAACAAAGCAACCAAAGGCATGAGCAGAATAGAAAACAGTGGTTGGGCAAGGGGCCAACATGGATGGATGTTGTAGTTAGAACTATACCTACCCAACCCCCACTCTAAGGAGTCAGAAGATAGGCCTCTAGTCTATCCCAACAGAGAACCTAAAGAATTATTCTCTGTAGAACTGAACTGGAGAGACTCGAAACTTGAGAACACAAGGCATAGAAGATTGAGGTTTTAGGTAGAAGTTTGCAGACTAAATTGTGACATCAAGTTTCCCTTCCTTGTTCTGCTCAACCACAGCAACTGTGAGGCAAAAGATTAGCAGATATTTCTCTAGAGAAACCAAAATATTAGCAAAACAGTTGAGGGTCTGTAATATTACATAATCACCTGAGGTTGGTGAGCTTTTATTTTATTTTTTAAAATATGTTTTTATTGATTTTAGAGAGAGAGGAAAGAAGAGGGGGGGAGAGAGAGAGAGAGAGAGAGAGAGAGAAACATCGATGTGAGAAACATCTATCAGATGCCCTGACTGCGGACTGAACCCATAATCTGTGCATGTGCCCTGACTGGGAATCAAAACTTTCGGGACAATGCTCAACCAACTGAACTACATTGCTAGGGCAAGGCTGGTGGACTTTTATTCCCACTCTTGCATACAGAGCTTTTGAATCAAACTGTCTTTCAACACAAGGGTTTATTAGTGTCTCATTTTTAGTGCCTCATCCAAATAAAAGTAAAAGTAAACATCTAAAAATGATCCAACATTTGAGGAAACCCTCCCATTGAAAGACAAAGATCAAAATAAACAGAAAAGAAACACAGAGGAAACAGACAATTCAAGCAACAGAACACAACTTCAAAGAAATCTAAATTAATAACCTCAGAGAGAAAGAAAGAGATCTTAGAAATTAAAATATAGCTAAAATAAAAAACTTTATTAGGATTGAATGATGAAAAGTTGAATAAATATCCTTACAATTATAACAAAAAGACAAAAAACAAAATAAAAATAAGAGAAGAGACAGCTGGTGTGGCTCAATTGGTTGAATGTCATTCCAAGCACAAAGAGGTCACTGGTTAGATTCCCAGTCAGGCCACATACCTAGGTTTCCGGCTTGATCCCCAGTAGGGGGCATGCAGGAGGCAGCTAATCGATGTTTCTCTCTCTCTCTCCCTCTTCTTTCCTCTCTCTCTAAAAATCAATAAAACATATTTTTTAAAGTAAAAGAAAAACAAGAGAAGAAAAATAATCCTGAACATCCCTCATCTGAAAAATAAAATCTACAGTGAGATAAATCAGTGGGCAATATATTACGTAAGAAATAATGCAATAAAATGACCCCAAACTGCTGGACATATTTTTGGGATTAAAAGAACAATTTTGCTCAGTTGTTGAGTGTCTACCTATGAACCAGGAGGTCACGGATTGATTCCCAGTCAGGGCACATGCCCAGGTTGCAAGCTCGATCCCCAGTGTGGGACATGTACGAGTCAGTCAATCAATGATTCTCTCATCATTGATGTTTCTATCTCTCTCTCCCACACCCTTACTCTCTAAAATCAGTAAAAATATATTTAAAAAAACAACAAAAGAACAATTTTATAAGAATGTCCAATACATAAATGAAAAGACACACAATAAGGCACTTTATTATAAATTTCAGTACATCAGTGATAAAAAGAGGATATTGCCCTAACCAGTTTGGCTCAGTTGATAGAGCATCAGCCCAGGGACTGAAGGGTCCTAGGTTCGATTCTGGTCAAGAGCATGTACCTTGGTTGTGGGCTCGATTCCCAGTAGGGGACGTGCAGGAGGCAGCTGATTGATATTTCTCTCTCATCAATGTTTCTAACTCTACATCCTCTCCCTTCCGCTCTGTAAAATCAATTTAAAAAAAAGAGAGAGAGGATATTGCCCTGGCTGGGTCCTCAGTGGTTAGAGCATCGGCCCACAGATGAAGGGTAGTGGGTTCAATTCCCAGTCAAAGGTATGTATCTGGGTTGCAGGTTTTGTTTTTTTTTGAGTTGCAGGTTTGATCTTGCGCCCCACTCAGGGTGCATGTGAGAGGCAACCAATCAATGTGTCTCTATGGCATCGATGTTTCTCTCTCTCTCTCTCTCTCTCTCTCTCTCTCTCTCTCTCTCTCTCCCCCTCCCTTCCTGCAATCCTCCCTTCTACTCTCTCAATAGGAAAAATATCCTTGGGTGAGGATTAACAAACAAAAACAAAAACAGAATATTAATATTCCAGAAAGTAAACACAGGACACATACCAATAATGAGAATTAGAATGCCATTGGACTTGAATGCCAAAGGAAAATGACTGTTAATCTAGAATTCTAAATACATGTAACTGCCAATCAAATGTGAGTCTAAAAAACATTATGGGGATGTACAGCATAGCTGGCGTGGCTCAGTGGTTGAGCATTGACCTATGGTCACGGTTCAATTCCCGGTCAGGACACATGCCCGGGTTCTGGGCTCAAATCCCAGTGTGGTGCATGCAGGAGGTAGCCGATCAATGATTCTCTCTCGTCACTGATGTTTCTATCTCTCTCTCCCTCTCCCTCCTTCTCTGAAATCAATAAAAAACAAAAACAGATAAAGAGAGAGAGAGAAAAAAAACCAGTATGCAAGAATTTATTCCTCTAAAATCCCTGGGAGGTATGGACACATACCTTAATATCAGTTGGCTTTAATGTTTGAGGGAAGGGGGTTTATTATTAGCTAACTGCGAATGAAGGACAAAAAAACAGTACCTGAATGGAAAGGATACTGATGGTGCACCAAAGACGAATTTTAGACATTTCACATTCCTGCCTAGATGTGACTAACTCTTGATGTGCCAAAGATAACTAAGGCCAACTAATATGTCATCTTGGCTAAGTTTGCCCTTAACCGCTGACCTCCACAATGAATTATACTGTAGAACCTCACAACACATTGCTTCCAGGCTTAAGATACACACACACACACACACACACACACACACACACATATATACACACACACACATATATATAGTATATATGTTTTTTAAAATATATATTTATTGATTTCAGAAAGGAAACGAGAAAAGATAGAAATATCGATGATGAGAGAGAATCACTGATGGGCTGCCTCCTGCATGTCCCCTACTGGGGATCAAGCCTGCAATCTGAGCATGTGCCCTGACCAGGAATCGAATCTAGGATCTCCTGGATCATAGGTGGATGCTCAACCACTGAGCCATGCCAGCCGGGCCAGGTTTAAGATTTATGGACCTTGCTAGAGGCTGAGAGAGGCAATTTACTTACTGACATGTCCATTCCATGAAGTCTTCGTGTTTCCTGAACCATTACAGTCTCTAGTATTTTATAATACAAAATTTCTGCAAGCTTTAGTCTGTTTACAGCAAAGTCTTAGGGGGGAAAAAAGGGAAAATTTGTTAATAAAACATAGCTGTTAAGGACTAAAGAACAAAACATATAAACTTAAATCTGATAAATTAAGAAAGCAGGGAACCCTGGCTGGTTTCTCAGTTGTTAGAGCCACAGCCCAAAGAGTCAGGGGTTCAATTCCAGGTCAAGGGCATGTACCTCAGTTGCAGGTTTGATCCCTGGCCCAGGTTGGGGTGCAAATGGGAGGTAGCCAATTAATGTGTCTCTCACATTGATGTTTTTCTCTCTTTCCCAACCCTCCTCCCTCACCTCCACTCTCTCTCTCTCTCTCAAAAAAAAAAAAAAAAGAATAGCAGGGAAGGAAAAACTTGAATTTCTACTTTTTTGGGGGAGACAATCTGTCTATTTTTATTGCTTTAGTTTTGTCTTCTTACCTATGTGAGATCCTGGTTGTTCATCTGTTGATTGAGTATAGTGTTGACAGAAAGTCTCTCCTATTTCTTTCACTATTTTCATAATATTTTCCATAGGATTACGCATACAAGATCTATAAAATACAATAGGAACTCAATTACCAGAAAAAAAAGAACAACCCAGCCTACCAACATTTCTTCTTTTAAGAATTAGCTTGGTTTTTCATGATCAAAGTTCTAGTCTCAGGTGTAAACCTAGAGTCCCAAAAAAGATGAATCCAAAGAGACCCACACTAAGACACATTATAATTAAAATGCCAAAGGTTAAAGACAAAAAGATAGTCTTAAAAGCAGCAAGAGAAAATCAGTTAGTTACCTACAAGGAAGCATTCCTACAACTGTCAGCTGATTTCTGAACAGAAACTTTGCAGGCCAGAAGGGAGTGGCAAGAAATATTCAAAGTGATAAAAAGCAAGGACCTACAACTTAGATATGTAAACTAGCATATTTCAAACAAGTCTACAGCCTCTAAATGAAATAATTTGACATTATGTTTAGGAATTTCAATATTAGAAGAATCAACAGCCACTATATTATGCTTATATTTATGACATTCTAGAAAAGGCAAAACTATTTCTTTCACCAGGTAGGGAAAGTTTTTGTCATTATTTCTTCAAGTAGGTTTTCAATATCTTGCTCTTTCTCTTCTCCTTCTGGCATCCCCATAATGCGAATATTAGTACATTTGAAGTTGTTCCTGAGGCTCCTTAAATTGCTTTCATATTTTTGGATTCTTTTTTCTTTTTGCTCTGCTGATTGGGCGGTTTTTGCTTCCTCATATTCCAAATCCTTGATTTGATTCTTGGAATCCTCTACTCTACTGTTGAATCCCTGTAAATTATTCTTTATTTCAGTTAGTTAATTTCTGACTGGCCCTTTTTCATGTCTTTGACATTCTCACTAAGATCCTTGAGAATCTCACTAAGTCCCTTGAAGCTCTCATTAAGATCCTTGAGTAATCTTATAACCATTGTTTTGACTCTGTATCCAGCAGTTTGCTTGCTTCCATTTCTTTCATTTGTAACATGTTTCTTTGTCTCCGCATTTTGGCTGCTTCCCTGTGTTTGTTTTTATGTATTAGGTAGAGCTGCTATGTCTCCTGGAATTGGTATAGTGACCTTGTGTAGTAGGTGTCCTGTAGGGCCCAGTGGCTCAGCCTTACTAGACACCTGAGCTGAGACTTCTATGTAAGCCTCTACGTGAGCTGTGTGCACTGTCCTGTTGTAGTTGAGCCTTAATTGTTGTCACTGGGAGGGGTTGACTCCCAGGCCAATTGGCTGTGAGGAACAGCTATGACAACAGCAGAAAAGCTGCTGTGCAGGAGACACTCCTATGGGGCAGGACTTGCTTCAATGGGGCTTTGGTGCTCACCAAGTCCTCCCCTTGAGTGTGTTGCTCGTGGATGTGGTAGGGTTGAAAACTGTCATGGTCTGAAACTGACTACCGGGTACACTGGCTCTAGGGCCTCCTGGGAGGTGCAAAGTCAACTGCTGCCTATGCCCTGCCTGGGGCCACCCGACATGAGTTACAGAATGATCTGCAGATAGGTGCTACTTGTGTTGGGCTTGGAGGTGCCCAGGAGGCCAAGCTTTGAACCTTGGAAAGCTGCTGCTAGTGCTGGGCCTGTGGCCACTTATCCAGAGATATGGGGCACGATGAGGCCAGCTGCTGCTTGTTTGAGAGATTTTAGAAAAGCCTGAAGCCTGAGCCAGGACAGCCCATTCATATGGAAAATCCACTGCAAACAGCTTGGGTGGGACTGCAAACTGGGTGGGGTGGGGCCTTGGGGTATCACCAGGACTGGTGAACAGTGTTGGTCAGGTTGATGGAGACTTAGATATGGCTCCTGCCTGTTGGCTCTGTGGTAGGGGAGGTCTCAGCCAAGGAACAATGACCTCTGCCAGCAATTTTGTCTGGGAGAAGGCTGGCCTCAGTTCTTGTCCTGATGCCAGACAATTTAGTTCCTCTCTGTATGTCCTTGGATGCTTTCAAGTTGCTGCCTCAGTGCTGGAGCTCAGAGGCAGTGAGTCTGAGTAAGTCTGTGCACAGGTCCTTCAAGAGGAACTGCCTGGGACTTCAGCAGCCTCTGTCACTCAGCCACAATCCCCACTGGCTTTTACAGCCTGAAGTTATGAGGACTACTCTTTCTGGCACTGGAATACTGAGCTGAGGGTCTAATGTGGGGGTGGGACCCTTTGCTCCTCACTGGGGTAGTTCCACTGCCAAGATATTCCTCCTGATTTTTAACTGCCATATGTGGATGTCCGACCAGCCCATTCTGGCCACTGCCCCACCGAGAATCTCAATGTGCCTTCTTTAATTCTCTAGTTGTAGGGCTTCTGTTCAGCTAGATTTCAGGCTGTTCTGAATGATGGTTGTTCTGTGGTTTAGTTGTAATTTTGATGTGGTTGTGGAAGAAGGTGAATGCCACATTTACCTATGCCATCATCTTTGTGCTAGCCCTCTTATTCCTTTTTTTGTCTGCCTTTTCTTAACTTTTCTCCTTTTTCATTGTTTCAGCCCTTTCTTTACCTACACAAAGTATCTCTAGTGCTACTGAAATATGTCTTTTTCCTCCAGGACCTACACTGGATAATTAAAGCATAAAATACTTTTTAGAATAAAAAAATTATCAGTTTTATTTTTTTCATGAAATTCTGTTTTTCTTTTCTCTCTTTCTTCCTTTCTTTTCTTTCTTTCTTTTTTTTTTTGCAGCCACCCTGATAAAAAAATTTTTGCTTGAAATGAGCAGGAAATTAAAAAAAAACACAAGTTTTGTTTCTTTTATTCAAATGTGTTGAATGAACTGTCCAAGCTCCACTTTACCTCACCATAAAACTTGAAAAAAAAGCTGTAATTTAGAGCCTAAGAAGACAAGAAGGTAAACTATGCAAATCAAAATCAATTATCTTTTTAATATTCTAAGGGATTTAAAAATATTGATCTCCTCTAAGCACCTATAGAGCCCTATTCTTCCTCCAATATAGCTCTGCTGTACTGTATAATTGTCTGTTTACATTTCTATGTCTTTCAGGACAATTAGCTCTGTAAGGCCAGATACAATAGCTATCTTATTAGCTATCAAGTCCAGTTCCAGGAGGTTCACAATGAACATATGCTGAATGAATTTTCTTTTTATGTCATTCCTCTTGTTGGTTGAGAATAGTGTTTCTTAATTAATGAACCCACATAAGTCAGTACCCATAAAATTTCTAGAACTCAATGGATTAAACTGGTTTAGCAAGATACTAGTTGAGGGGATGTCAATGAACTCCTAGCCTGGCTCTAGTTAGAACAGCCAATGGAAGGTGTCCAGGTTAGGGGATGATAGTGATGCAGGGGTATGGAGTGGGTAGCATGAAAGCAGAGGCCCTAGCAGCAGCACCCAGGACTGGGAGAGAAAACCATGAGGAAGCTTGGCTACCTGGTCGTTTGGAGGAACCACAAAGGGATCTTGGAATCAGTTGTGCTGATTTGTCTGGAGGTGAAGGGCCTTTTAATGAGATGGTAGCAGATGTCCTAACCCACCTGATCCTAAAAGGGTTCTGCCTAATAAGATCAGGGATTGGTACTGGTCTTAGCATGCTTATTCTCCCTCTTTCCTCCCCTTCTGGCCTTTTTGTCCAGGATTTCCTGGTCTCTAAGTCTTCTCCACTAGTCCTGAGAATCCTTGACTTCCAGGAAAGCCAACTGTTCTCTAATCACCTTTAGAACCTGGAGGACCTGTTATTAGATCTGGAATGCATCTTTTCCAGTGTGAGATCTCTATTTCCTTTCATCTGGGTGTCCAGGAGGACCTTGAATATAAGTAGTATTTTTCAAAGTCTGAGAATGTTCCCAATCTTTCAGCCTTAGTCATGTTATTCAATAGTTTCACTTCTTCATTATTATTTTTTTTTATTTTTATTGCTTTCAGAGAGGAAGGGAGAGATTTACTTCTTTTTTTCCACTTCTCCTTTTACTTCCTATTCCAAATGTGCTTGTTTTTCTTTCATAGACATAATTTCTGCTGATGCATTATACATGCAATCCTCTAGTTTACTCATTTGTTACCACTATTCAGATGATAGGTATGAGAATTATAAACACAAGGAGATAAAGGGCAATCAGTGCATCTTTGAAGGGCTTCAGTTGCTCTTGAAGGACAGGGTCGTTTTTAGGATTCAGAGGTAGCAAAGCTATCACTGAGCATCAAACTTCCCAGCTATCAGTGTCCTCCTGCTGATCAGGAAAGCTATCTCATTGTTCCATACTTCTGGAGTAGAAGAAGGAGCATAAATTTGTAAGGATACTTAAATGGTCATTTTAATGAATTGCTAGAAGCTGAGTGAGAAGTGGGAGACTCCTGGTGCTACATTCTTAGGGGTGGCCCCAAACTTTCCTGGGTTTTATCTTCAGGAATTCCACCAGGTTCTTATAATGGTCTTTTTTTAAACAATCGCAAAAAAAATATATTTTCTGGCTGCACCATCAATATGTAATTCCTCCATTTGATAAACATTTAGCTTGAACCCATTTAAGGTCAAGTAAAAAGAAAAATAATAATGTATAACTTAGGGATAGTTACCAGAATGGAATGTCAGAGCTAAATAACCTTTCAGGTATATCTAACCTTAAAAGTCTATAATAATATGAGTACTGATATGAAATTTTTAATAGGTACTTCTTTCTGATATTAGGTCAACATATTTTGTGATTGAAATGGTATGGTAAAACTTTCCCAATGTATATCCACTATCTTAAGAATTCTGAATATACTGAATACAAAATGGAATACAAAATCTAATTTAATTTAGAAAAATAATAGTATTGAACTTACTCAAAAATATTTATAAGTTGTTCACTTGGTGCATTTTTCAGCCCAGTCACAATACTCTGTAACCGGCTCACACTTTGAGTGGCTGAAGCAACAGGAGTAATGATAGCTTCTTTTTCTCGTAAATATCGCCGTCCTGTCAGGGGGGTTGAAGGTGCAAATGATGTTTTCTGTCAAAAAAAGAAAAATCTGTGAGGTTAAAAAGTTACCTTCCCCGTCATTATGTATTTAATTTAGTATGTATATCATCTTCTCTATTCAAATTTAGTAGACTTTTTCCCCTCCTCTTCTGGTTATCCACCAAATTTTTAGCAATATCATGTTAATAACTTCCTTAAATTTGAGTAACACTTTTTCAAAGCATAATCTCATTTTTTCTTCCTAACATTCACTTAAAAATAACATATACATTTTCATTTTACTTATGAGACAACAGGCACAGAGAAGTTAAAAACCCTGTTTAAGCTGATGAAGTTAATGGCAGAGCTGATCTTCAACCAGTGTGCTGCAAGAATTTTTAAAGCATGCAATACCTGACTATTTAGTCAGGGACACTGATCTTTTTTCCTTCAGATTGTCAAATTAAAAAAATTATAACAGCCGCTCCCCCCAAAAAACTGACAACAGCCAACACAACAAATACTGTCCAGCGTGAATGCCCTGCCTTGAACCATAAATATATAGGTATATAACAGAGTTCAACTCACTGGCCACATTGCAAAAGGCTGTATCTGACTGTTTAATTATACCAGAAATCCTTATATACAAGTATAAGCACCTGATTTTTTTTTAAAAAGCCACTTTGGAGCAAAAAGGGTAGGCAATTATTATTATTACTAGAGGCCCGGTGCGCGACAATTCGTGCACTCGGGGGTGGGGTGGGGAGGGGTCCCTCAGCCCAGCCTACTCCCTCTCGCAGTCCGGGACCCCTCGGGGGATGTTCACCTGCCGGCTTAGGCCCGCTCCCTGGGGGATCAGGCCTATGCTGGCAGTCAGACATCTCTCTGGTAGCCCGGGAGCCCTCAGGGGATGTCCGACTGCCAAGGAGGTGGGAGAGGCTCCTGCCAGCACCGCTGCGCTAGCAGCCGTCAGCTCGGCTTGTGGCTGAGCAGAGCTCCCCCAGTGGAAGTGCACTGACCACCAGGGGACAGCTCTTGCATTAAGCGTCTGCCCCCTGGTGGTCAGTGCGCATTATTATCGACCAGTCGTTGCACTGTTAGGGTCAATTTGCATATTACCCTTTTATTATATAGGATTTTTTGGTAAATCAAAAGTATAACTAATTTTTTTATCAGATTGGCAAAATAATTTATTTCTTTGGTGTGCTACAGAATTATACTGATTAGTTTATGTGTGCCATGAGACAAAAGGTTGAAAATCAGTGTTCTAGACTAGTGACTTTTCCATTAAACCTTATCCTCCAATCCATTATAAACAGAATTAAGCTTTGGCTATTAATAATCAAGTCCAGAGTTTTATAGCTGAAGCACAGGAAGAGCACATAGTTTATCATGGGTAGGAAAGCAAATTAAATTTTAAAGCAGTAGAATAGTGGCTAGTGATAAAAAGATTAGGAAGAAAGCATAAATCCTTTATGTCAAGATACATTCTCTACTGTAAAACCCAGGCATTCTGGGAAAATATATCCAAAATATGAAAAATAGTAAGAAATGTGGTAAAAATACTAAATGCCATAGTTTTAAAAAATTACCTTTTAAGGCTTTCATGGGAAATATGAATTAGTAGAAGAAACCCAAGATTTAGCTTGAAAGATGCTTCTGCTGTTAGTAGAATCATACACAGAAAGAAAAAGATCATTCAAGACTGAGGCCAGTCTAGGTTATATTACTTTTTCAAAGTGTTGTTGAAGGTTATATTCCACATTAGCCTGTGCTGTCAGTTTCCCTAATGGGGTGTCACCAGCGAACTTTCGAGGAGTTCCAATTTCCTCATCTGCATCTGCTCCCAAAAAGATCCGTTCATCAAAATCACCAACAGTTAAAACATATTCTTCATACTCCTTGTTCACTGCTTTGCTGAAAAAAAAAAATTACTTTAAGCTGCAAAAATAAAACCAAGTAACAGAATAAAACACAATGGGTTTATCTTGATTTGAAGATAGATTTAGACTCCACAGTATGGAAAAGCTGATGACTTTCTAGTGTTGTTACTTTTTTAAAAATATATTTTTTTACTTATTTTTAGAAAGAGAAACACTGATGCGAGAGCGAGACATCTATCAGCTGCCACCTGCACCACCCCTACTGGGGATCAAGCCTGCAATCTGGGCTTGTGCCCTGATCAGGAATCAACCAGCAATCCCTTGGTGCATGACAATGCCTACCCAACTGAGCCACACTGGCGAGGGTGACTTCTTATTTTTATTAAGTCTGCTCATCTAATGATATCAGAGGCTCCTACCTGATGACCATTCTTCACATTCACATACACAGCAATAAATTACTTTGAAAGGTGAGTGAAAGAGAATATATACTTAATCTGAAAACTAGTTGAACCTAATTAAGATACTAAGGCAATAATGGCTTTGAAATATAAGCACATTCTGAATTTGCCAACATCTACACTAATAAAAGAGAAACATGGTAATTGGCGTACGACCGCTACCCTTTTCATTGGCTAATCAGTGAGTATATGCAAATTAACTGTCAGCCAAGATGGCGGCCGGCAGCCAGGCAGCTGGAAGCGAACATGAGGCTCGCTTGCTTCAGTGACTACGGACTCCAACATTCCCTGCCTCACTTTCCAGCCTCTCAGTTGCAACTCTAAGCAACTATCTACTATGTTGCAAATAAGAAAATAAACAAAAGCCCAGAAACCGGCTTTTAGTCAGCCGGGCTTTAGCAACATTGTATCGATGTTTTCAGCTGCGAGGCCTCAGAGCTAAAGCTGGCCCAGAATAAAAAAAAAAAAGAAAACAAGGAGCGGTTGGAAGCTTTAGTCACTCGCTTCCGGAAAACAGCCCTCAGCCCCTCACCCAGACTGGCCAGGCACCCCAAGCAGGACCCCCATCCTGATCCAGGACACCCTTCAGGGCAAACGAGCCAGCCCCTACCCATGCACCAGGCCTCTATCCTATATAGTAAAAGGGTAATATGCCTCCCAGCACCGGGATCAGCGGAGCTGCAAGGCCTCCCGAACCCGGGATCAGCGGAGCCTCCCAGCACCGGGATCAGTGGAGCAGCGAGGCCTCACTGCCCCTGTGTCAAGCGGAGCCGCGAGGCCTCCCAGCACTGGGATCAGATGAGCCCCGAGGCCTCCTGGCCCCTGGAGTAGCGTGAGAGGGGGCAGTGCCCAAACACCCTGATTGCCCTGCAGTTCTGTGTGTGACATGGGGAGGGGGCACAAACTCCCTATCTGCCCTGCCCTGAGTGTGATAGGGGAAGGCGCCCCAAGCCCCTGATCAGCCCTGCTCTGTGCCTGATAGGGGGGAGCTCCCCAACCCCCTGATTGGCTCTGCTTTGTGTGTGACAGGGTGTGGCGCCCCAACCCCCCTCCACGGGCCTTGCTCTGTGTGTGACAGGGTAGAGCCATAACCTCCCCATTGGCCCTGCCCTGAGTGTGACAGGGTGCAGCGCCCAACCCCCTGATCCGCCCTGCTCTGTGTGTGACAGGGGGCGGTGCCCCAACTCCCCTATTGGCACTACTCTGTGAGTGACAGCGGGGAGCTCCTCAACCCCCTGATCAGCTCTGCTCTGTGCATGACAGGGTACAGAGCCCCAACACCCCTGATGGGCCCTGCTCTGTGCGTGACAGGGGACAGCACCCCAACCCCCTGATGGGCCCTGCTCTGTGCGTGACAGGGGGTGGCACCGCAACCTCCCCATCGACCCTGCCTTGAGTGTGACAGGGGGCGGTGCCCCAACCCCCCAATTGGCCCTACCCTGAGCGTGACTGAGGGTGGCATTGCAACCTCCCGATCTGCCCTGCTCTGTGCATGATGGGGCGGTGCCCCAACTCCCCAATCGGCCCTGCTCTGAGCCTGACCAGGGGCTGCACTTAGGAATATGGGCCTGCCCTCTGCCACCCGGGAGCAGGCCTAAGCCAGCAGGTCGTTATCTCCCGAGGGGTCCCAGACTGTGAGAGGGCACAGGCCGGGCTGGGGGACCCCCCCCACCCCCGGCCCCGAGTGCACAAATTTTTGTGCACCGGGCCTCTAGTTTGATTAATAAAAACTCAAATACAGAAGACATTGGGCCTGTTTATGACTTTCTCTGGAAAGTAGCTGTCAAGTACCAATGGTTCCCCAAAATAAATATAAAGACAACAAGGCTTGGTGACAACACCCACTCAATGTCACTAGAACAGTAGGAACTTGAATATAATGTTTCACTTAATAAATTGCAACAAATTATTATTGACAGCCTATACTATATTAGATACCATTAGTGGTAGATACTTACCTATTATCAGTAAAATTGGAAAAGTCCAGGAGGCATTCTCCTTTTAAAATCTAGGAGGAAAAAGTCATTATGTGACATCATATAATTGAGCATATTAGCACACACATAAAAACAATATTTATCTAAATTTTCACATTGGCAGTTGTCATAAATCATACAAACACAAAACAAAATTACTAAATATTTATTTCAGACCAGTAAAACTAAATCAGCATGCAAATAAAATATTAAAAACCATTTAAAGTCAAGGTTTTTTTCTTCTTTAAAAAGAAAATTGCCTTTAAAAATTTACTATTATTTTAATACGTTTTTATTGGTTTCAGAGAGAGGAAGGGAGATAGAAACATTGATGAGATAGAAACATTTATCAGCTGCCTCCTACACACCCCCTACTGGGGATTGAACCCACAACCCAGGCATGTGCCCTGACCAGGAATCAAACCAGTGAGTGACCTCTTGGTGCATAAGATGACTGACACTCAACCAACTGAGCCACACCAACCAGGCTAAACTCAGTTTTGAAAATACTTTAAAATCAGTCTTTAGGAATTTATAAAGAAGATGGCGGCATAGGTAAACACCGGAGTTTGCTGCCTCGAACAACCACTTCGAAAATACAACTAAAAGTCGGAGTGGACATCAACCAGAACCACGGGAAGGCTGGCTGAGGAGAGTCTCTTCAACTAGAAGCAAAAACAACAGCATTCCGACGCTCAGAGGAGGCGCAGTGTGGAAAATTTAAAGGTACGGTGGTGCGGTGGTGAGGGTGCGCGCGCAAAGGGGCCTGGGCGGCTGAGGGTGCGATTGTCGTTTTCAATCAGGAGCGAGTCTCAGACTCTGGGCTACAGATCCGGGCGAGTCTCTAGGGACCCAGACTCAAACGGGAGAAGCGGGACTGTCTGGCTACGGCCCCTCCGAGGTTTGCAGCGTTACGGGGACAGAGAGGCAGAGCCCCTGGGGACGGACTGAGAGCAG